>NC_041386.1:537844560-538001190 GCF_002162155.2 Triticum dicoccoides | reverse complement strand
CTCCGAGTGGGAGGTTTGCTCTCCACTCGATAGGATTTTCAAATACTTAGGTGAGTGGTTGGACTGCAGCCAAGCCCCCGAGTGGGAGGATTGCTCTCCACTCGGTAGGATTTTTTCAAACTTAGGCGAGTGCCTGACTGCAGCTAAGCCTCTAAGTGGGAGAACTTAGGCGAGTACTAGACTGCAGCTAAGCCCCCGAGTGGGAGGTTTGCTCTCCACTCGGTAGGATTTTTAAACACTTAGGCGAGCACTGGGCTGCAGCTAAGCCCCCGAGTGGGAGTCTGGCTCGCCACTCGGTAGGATTTCCAAACACTTAGGCGAGCGCTGGGCTGCAGCTAAGCCCCCGAGTGGGAGGTTTGCTCTCCACTCGGTAGGATTTTTAAACGCTTAGGCAAGCACTGGGCTGCAGCTAAGCCCCCGAGTGGGAGGTTTGCTCTCCACTCGGTAGGATTTTTAAACACTTAGGCGAGCACTGGGCTGCAGCTAAGCCCCCGAGTGGGAGGTTTGCTCTCCACTCGGTAGGATTTTTAAACACTTAGGCGAGCACTGGGCTGCAGCTAAACCCTCGAGTGGGAGTCTGGCTCGCCACTCGGTAAGATTTCTAATCACTTAGGCAAGCGCTGGGCTGCAGCTAAGCCTCCGAGTGGGAGGTTTGCTCTCCACTCGGTAGGATTTTCAAATACTTAGGCGAGTGGTTGGACTGCAGCTAAGCCCCAGAGTGGGAGGATTGCTCTCCACTCGGTAGGATTTATTCAAACTTAGGCGAGTGCCTGACTGCAACTAAGTCTCTAAGTGGGAGAACTTAGGCAAGTACTGGACTGCAGCTAAGCCCCCGAGTGGGAGGATTGCTCTCCACTCGGTAGGATTTTTTCAAACTTAGGCGAAACGGATTCGCAGCTAAGTCACCCACTGGGGGATTTCGTATGCAAACAAGAGTGACAGCAATTATTGGGACACTCTTGTCTTTGGTAAAAATGAACTGCAGAATTTTTTTCTTATTACATCTCGTCCAAGGGAGAACTCAAGTGTAAAAGGGGCGGAGCAGTTCCGTATTCCAAGCTCGTGGCTCGTTGATCTGGTGATCAACATTGTAAAGGTGATATGCTCCATTGTGGAGGACTCTGGTTTTTCAGGCGACTTCCCAAGTAGGAGCCTTCCCAAGTAGGAGCAAGTTTGTGTGGTTTCTGTTGATCCACTCGGAGGACCAAATATCCATCCTGGAAGGCTCGGCTCTTCACATTTCTGGCATGGAATCGACGCAAGTCTTGCTGATAGATGGTCGATCTGATCATAGCCATTTCCCTCTCCTCCTCTAGGAGGTCGACTGCGTCTTGCCGGGCTTGCTCTGCTTCGTATTCGTTATAAAGCTCGACTCTGGGGGCGTTGTGAAGTAGATCACTCGGCAGGACGGCTTCGGCTCCGTAAACCAGAAAAAATGGCGTTCTTCCGGTCGACCGGTTCGGGGTGGTCCTCAGCCCCCACAAAACCGACGGAAGTTCGTCGACCCAAGCGCCTGCTACGTGCTTTAGATCACGCATCAATCGAGGCTTCAATCCTTTGAGAATCAGACCATTTGCTCTTTCAGCTTGTCCATTCGACTGAGGATGCGCGACCGACGCATAGTCGACTCGTGTGCCTTGAGAGGCGCAAAAAGCTCTGAACTTGTCTGAATCGAAGTTTGACCCATTGTTGGTGATGATGCTATGCGGGACCCCATATCTGAACGTTAGCCCTCTGACTAAACTGATAGCAGTGCAAGCATCGAGATTCTTGATAGGCTTGGCTTCAATCCATTTGGTGAACTTGTCGACTGCCACAAGCACATGCGTGAATCCGCTCCTGCCTGTTCTCAGTGGACCGACCATGTCCAGTCCCCAGACAACAAAGGGCCAGACGAGTGGAATGGTCTTTAGGGCTGATGCAGGCTTGTGTGACAAGTTGGTGTAGAACTGGCAACCTCCACACTTGTCGACTATCTCTTTCGCCATCTCATTTGCTCTTAGCCAGTAAAACCCTGCTCGGTATGCTTCAGCCACAATGGTCCGAGAGGACGCATGGTGACCACAGGTCCCCGAGTGGATATCATTAAGGATCATCTGACCCTCTTCTGGTGTTATGCATTTCTGACCGATTCTAGTCGCGCTTTCCCTATACAACTGTCCCTTTATGACTGAGAAGGCCTTGGATCGGCGGACGATCTATCGAGCCTCTTCCTCGTCCTCCGGGAGTTCTTTCCTCAAGATATACGCGATGTATGGTGTCGTCCAGTTGGGAGTGATAGCCAAGACCTCCATGACTAGGTCGACCACAATAGGAATTTCGACTTCAGTCGGATCTGTGGCACTTTTCGGTTGCGGGGCTTCTTCTGTGAAAGGATCCTCCTGGACTGACGGCGAGCGGATGTGCTCCAAAAACACATTGCTGGGGATGGCTTCTCTCTTGGAGCCTATCTTTTCCAGATCATCTGCTGCTTGATTTTTCAGTCGGGGGATGTGATGAAGCTCTAACCCCTCGAATTTCTTTTCTAGCTTTCTTACTGCGTTGCAATAGCCAGTCATAGCTGGGCTTCTGACGTCCCACTCCTTCATCACCTGATTGACCACCAAATCTGAGTCGCCGTAGACCATGAGGCGCCGGACGCCGAGTGAAATGGCCATGCGCAACCCGTACAAGAGTGCTTCATATTCTGCTTCATTGTTGGAGGAATCGAAGTGAATCTGGAGGACGTATCTGAGCTTATCTCCTCGGGGGGAGACCAATACTACCCCAGCACCGGAACCATTCAGCATCTTAGATCCATCGAAGAACATGATCCAGTGCTCCGAGTGAACTAGAGTCGGAAGTTGCTGTTCAATCCACTCGGCGACGAAATCTGCAATTGCTTGGGACTTGATAGCCCTCTTTGCTTCGAACTTGATATCTAGGGGAAGGAGTTCAATCGCCCACTTCGCCACTCGACCAGTTGCATCTCTGTTGTGCAAGATCTCTGACAGTGGAGCGTCGCTAACGACTGTAATGGAATGGTCAGAGAAGTAGTGTGCAACCTTCTTCGTGGTCATGTAGATCCCATATACAAGCTTCTGGTAATGGGGATATCTTTGCTTCGAAGGGGTCAAAACTTCAGACACATAATATACTGGGCGCTGAACTCTGAAGTCCTTTCCTTCTTCTTCCCGCTCGACCGTGAGTACTGTACTGACAACTTGTCCCGTGGCCGCAATGTACAGCAGCAGAGGCTCTTTGCTGATTGGGGCAGCAAGCACCGGCTGGGTGGAGAGCAGAGCTTTGAGCTCTACAAACGCTGCGTCAGCTTCTGGAGTCCACTCGAACTTGTTAGACTTCTTCATCAGTCGGTAAAGAGGCAACGCCTTTTCACCGAGACGAGAAATGAATCGACTTAGAGCGGCCAAGCAACCTGTACGCTTCTGGACATCGTGTACACGCACAGGGCGCTTCATCCGGAGTATGGTGCCAACTTTCTCAAGATTGGCGTCGATTCCTCGTTCGGAAACGAGAAAACCGAGTAACTTTCCACCTGGAACTCCGAATGTGCACTTTGATGGATTGAGCTTGATATCATATCTCCTAAGGTTAGCAAAGGTTTCGGCAAGGTCAGTCAGTAGGTCGGAACCTTTCCGTGACTTAACCACAATATCATCCATGTATGCTTCAACGTTCCGACTGATCTGAGTGAGCAAACACTTCTGAATCATCCTCATGAACGTGGCTCCAGCATTCTTGAGGCCGAAGGGCATGGTGACATAACAGAAGCACCCAAATGGGGTGATGAAAGCCGTTTTGATCTCGTCGGGTCCATACAGACGGATCTGATGGTACCCTGAATAAGCATCTAGAAAAGACAAACGCTCACACCCCGCGGTCGAGTCCACTACCTGGTCAATGAAGGGGAGAGGGAAATGATCTTTCGGGCGGGCCCGATTGATGTGTTTAAAGTCAATGCACATGCGAAGTGACTTGTCCTTCTTGGGGACCATGACAACATTGGCGAGCCACTCGGAGTGGTAAATCTCTCAGATGAACTCCGCTGCTAAGAGCCGAGCCACCTCCTCGCCAATAGCTTTCCTCTTCTGGACGGCGGACCGTCGAAGATGTTCTTTCACAGGGTTGAACTTCGGGTCGACTCGTAGACGGTGCTCAGCCAGCCCCCTGGGAACTCCAGGCATGTCAGAAGGCTTCCATGCGAAGATGTCCCAGTTCTCACGGAGGAACTGGATGAGCGCTTCTTCCTATTTGGAGTCGAGCGTCGTCGAGATGTGAGTCGGAGCAGCGTCGGGGTCGGTCGGGTGAATGTGAGCTGTCTTAGTTTCACCGGACGACTGAAAAGCAGATTCTGAAGCACGCTTCTTGGCTCATAGCAATTCGCTCGGATCAGTAGTCTTCTGGTACTCTTGCAGCTCAACAACTGCCATCTGAGCGTCAGCAATCTTCGATCCTTTCTGAAAACACTCCTCTGCTTTCTTCCTATTGCCGGTAACGGTGATCACACCTCTGGGGCCGAGCATCTTCAACTTGAGATACACGTAGCATGGTCGAGCCATGAAGCGTGCATAAGCTGGCCGGCCCAGAATAGCATGGTAAGCACTTTGGAAGTCCACAACCTCAAATGTCAATTTTTCCTTGCGGTAATTCTTTGAATCACCGTAAACCACGTCGAGAGCAATCTGGCCGAGTGACTCGGCTTTCTTTCCAGGAATGACTCCATGGAAGCTCATGTTGCTGGCGCTGAGCCTGGACATCGGAATGCCCATCCCTTTCAATGTTTCAGCATATAGTATGTTCAGGCCACTGCCACCATCCATCAGGACTTTGGTTAGTCGAGTGCCTTCGACAACTGGGTCGACCACCAAAGCTTGCCTCCCAGGGGTGGCAATGTGCGTAGGGTGATCGGACTGGTCGAATGTGATGGCAGTCTGAGACCACTTCAGATAACTGGGTGTCGTCGGAGCAACCATATTCACCTCACGGTTAATGACTTTCAGTCGACTTTTGCTTTCAACATCAGCAAAAATTATCAGGGTGGAATTGATTTGGGGGTATCCGTCGTTGCTATCTTCCTTGTCCTCGACTCTGTCCAACTCTTTTTCCTTGTCTTTGGGCTGTTTGCCCTGAAACAGCTAGATCAGGAGCCGGCACTGTCGAGTGGTATGCTTTGGGTAAATGAAATTACCCTCTTCATCTTTCTTGGTGTGGATGTGACATGGAAGATCCAAAACATCATTTCCATCTTGATCCTTGACTTTCTTGGGCTTCCAGGGGCCTTTGGGTTTTCCCTTGAAATTTCCCTGGGTTGCAGCCAGGGCCTCCCCAGGGGCGGCTGGCTCAGCCTTCCGCTTCTGCTTCCGACTGGAATTGCCTCCGGTTTCCTGGGCGACTGCTTTCTGCTTGCCACTCCGGAGTCGATCTTCATCTTCTCCGTTAGCGTATTTGGTGGCAATTTCCATCATCCGATTCAGGGACATTTCTCCGGTCCGACCGAACTTCAGGTTCAACTGTCTGTTCTTGATGCCTTCTTTAAAGGCACAAACTGCTTGGTGATCCGGTACGTTCTCAACTGTGTGATGCAAAGTGATCCACCTCTGGATGTAATCCCTCAGAGTTTCACTCGGCTTCTGCACGCAAGACCGCAATTCTGTAAGGCCTGCGGGTCGCTTGCATGTTCCCTCAAAGGTTGTGACAAACACTCGAGAGAGATCCTCCCAAGTGTAGATGCTGCTGGGTGCTAACTGACTCAGCCACGCTCTGGCCGAGCCCTCTAACAGGAGAGGCAAATGATTCATGGCCACCTCATCATTGCCACCGCCAATCTGTACAGCCACTCAGTAATCTTCGAGCCAAGTGTCAGGCTTAGACTCACCGGTGAACTTGCTGACTCCAGTCGCCAACCGAAAGTTGGGAGGAATCACTGCGGCCCTGATGGCTCGACTGAAACACTCTGGCCCTAAAACACGTACTCTGCTGCTGGCGGGCGCATCTCTATTCTGGCCTTCCCGATGAGCCCTGTTCCTGTCAACCAAGCCTTGAACGAGGACAGACCTCGCGTCAAAGCATGGGTCCCTGGGGTCGACTGGAACCCTCTGCCCAATGCTATGAGGGCGCCTGTCAGCTCGATGTCGAGGCGCATATGACCCACTCCTCGGGGGAGGGGTTGGCACTCGACGTCGATCATCACGATCGGATCAGTGATCATACTGCTCATTCCTTCTGTACTGATCATGCCGGTCACCACGTCCCTCATGCCTCGGGGGCGACCTCGGGCTGTGAGCCGACTGGACTGTATCTATTGCAACGGGTCGACTGTGGATCCTATTCCGCGACTGAGAAACAACGGAATTCTGGTCTCCCGCCGCCCGGAGCAACGCTCTGATCTGCAACAAGCCCCTGCCAGCCTCCGACTGGGAGGGCTGAATCGATTCTGCTATACGGGCCGCGGCGGCCAAATTCTGAACTGGGGTTCAATATACCTGCGTCGGCGGGAAGAGCTGGCGTCGACTAGACTCGGGGGCCCGCTGACGCGCTTGCTCGTCGAGTGCTCGCTGGAGATTCTCCAGTCGAGTGCGCTCGGCCAAATTAGCCAAGCGCGCGTCCTCCAAGGCCCGGGCCTCGGGGGTCTCTCCGACGATAGGAGTGCGGAGTGCGTCCATGTTCCAGCGGCGAAGCTCCTCTCGCTGTAATGACATGAGAGGTTCGGGGAGATACTCATCGTGGGGATGCGACGGGTCGCCCCCACCCGCGCCTCCATCAGCGCGAGGGAAACCGGGAGGACTGTGCGTTCCATCGACCGCCAGAATCTCAGCCGCTGGGTCGTTGCTGTCGCACTCGGATGCGGTCTCCGTGGAGCCAGTCGACAGGTCGAACAGGCCACAGAGGGATTCGTCGGGCTTGATTACCGCGACTTGCGGGGCGGCCGACTGGTGAGCCACGGCATGCCTCACCCACCTCTGAAGTCTTGACCGACCGGAGCGCTTGCGCCGGTGGGAGACAGAGCGGGGAGACGATACGGGGGCCGACCGATATTGGGTCGACGGCTGCCGCAGGAGGACGCCACGAACGCATGCGCGGAAATGCGTCGCACCGCGGACGAGGAGCGCGTCGATGCCGAGTGGCGCCTCCTGAAGCTAGGCGGAGTCGTTGGCGATGAACGTGAGCGCGCCGAGGCGGATCTCGCGGCCCTCCACCAAAACTCTGCACGAAACCATGATCAAAGGGATCGGAAAAATTGCAACTTCTTCAATCAGGCGCTAAGATTCCGGCCCCATGGTGGGCGCCAACTGTCGTGGTTCTAACTCTGACAGTGATGTAGGGGGGTATGTATGGAGAGGCTAGATCTCAACTATTGGGAAGTTGTAAACACACCAAGATGTACGAGTTCAGGCCCTTCGCGGAGGAAGTAACATCCCTACGTCTCGGTGCCCGGAGGCGGTCGATTGGATTACTGGCGTGTGAATAACAGGGGTGCCAACCCTTCATACTGAGGAGGGGGGTGGCTTATATAGAGTCCGTCGGCCCCCTCCCGCCCTCAGTAATGCAGGGTTTAAGGTACATTTAAGGTTGGGCGTTGCTGGTAACGCCCTTAATAAAGTGTGATAATGACCATAAAGACTACTTAATAGCCGACCGTTTGCCTGCGGAGTGACTCTAGGTCTCCTGGCAGTCGAGTGGTTGGCTTCATGGTCGAGTGTCTTGAACCCGTCGAGTGGGATACCTTCAAGTCGATTGAAAGGTGACTTCTCCTAGGGGTGTCCCAGGGTAGGGCTCTTTGGACAGGCCCGTGCCCCTACCCTAGGTACATGGCTTCATCAAGGGGAATATCTAAGGGTTCCCTTGCGCGTTTGAGCTGTTTCCATATCGCCGGTCCTGGCCTGGGAAAAATGAACTTATAAAGAAAATGCAATAAATGTTTGTGTGCCACAGAGCGGTTTAGCCGCAGTATGTGGCATGTTCTGGCTTTTGCCGGGGTGTTTAATTGAGCTCTGGACGAGCCGGGCTATCCTGCTGTGAAGTAGTTCGGAGTCCTTTGGTGGTGTCCGGGAGCTTGGCCATCGACTCGAGGTTCGATTGAAAGGTGCCACTCGTTGCTCCTGCTGTTAAAGCAGCGGTATACTCTTTGGTACAGAGGGGGAGTTTGGCCTTGCCATTAACCGTGATGACGCCGCGCGGACCGGGCAGCTTGAGCTTACGGTAGGCATAATGTGGCACCGTGTTGAATCGAGTGAACGCGGTTCGTCAGAGCAGTGCCTGATAATCACTGTGGAAGGGGACGATGTCGAAGATTAACTCTTTGGCATGGTAATTGTCCGGTGATCCGAAGACTACCTCAAGGGCGATGGAGCCTGTACAGCTTGCCTCCACGCCTGGTTTAATACCTTTAAAGGTGGCTTTAGTGGGCTTGATCATCGAATGATCGATACCCATCTTGCGCGCTGTGTCCTGGTAAAGCAGGTTTAGACTGCTGCCTTCGTCCATAAGGACTCATGTGAGGTGGAACCCATCAATTATTGGGTCGAGGACTAGTCCGGCTGAATTGCCCTGATTGGTATTAACCGTACCATCCGTGCGGTTGAAGGTGATCGGCCCTAGTTTATATTGTGGGGCGACTGGTTCCGTTAAGTCGACATCCCTAAGGGTGCGCATCCGTTCCGGGTTGGGAGTGTGGGTGGCGTTTACCACGTTCACCGTTTGGATTTGCGGGGGAAATTTCTTTTGCCCTCCTGTATTCGGTGATCTGGGCTCTTCGTCGCTATCATCGCTTTGAGGCCCCCTTCTCCTTGTTTTTGGCACTTGACCTGCCAGCTTGTTTGAAGACCCATCATTCTCTGTTGGTATGATAGGCTGGTGTTCCTGGGGTGCCATGAATTTGGCATGTACGGTCGAGTATGCGGTCGAGACTGGACGGGCCCGAATTGTCATTTGTGAATGGCCTTTTCCGCTGACCGGACTTAGAGCCACTGAATCCGGCATTGACTGCCGTGTCTTCGGCGTTACCACCATTTTTGTGACGCTTGTGTTTGTTGTGTCGGGGTTTTCCGTTTCTATCTCTGGCCTCTGATGTGCCAGGATTACTTGCTGTGTTGTTGCTACGGGCCAACCAGCTATCCTCGCCCGCGCAAAAGAGGGTCATGAGTGTTGTGAGGGCTGCCATGGATTTTCGCTTCTCTTGGCGAAGATGTCGGGCAAGCCACTCGTCATGGATGTTATGTTTAAAGGCCGCTAGGGCTTCGGCATCTGGACAGTCGACAATTTGGTTCTTTTTAGTTAGGAACCGAGTCCAGAATTTCGTGGCTGACTCTCTGGGCTGTTGGGGTTATGTGACTTAAATCATCAGCATCCGGTGGTCGCACATAAGTGCCCTGGAAGTTGTCCAGAAATGCGTCTGCCAGCAGGTTCTCCCAACTTCCGATGGAATTTGCCGGCAAGCTATTCAGCCAATGCTGAGCCGGCCATTTGAGTTTTTGTGGGAGATAGTTGATGGCATGTAGATCATCTCCGCGGGCCATGTGAATGTGGAGGAAGAAATCCTCTATCCATACCGCGGGGTCTGTAGTACCATCATATGATTCAATGTTCACGGGTTTAAACCCTTCTGGGAATTCATGATCCATTACTTCATCAATGAAGCATAGGGGGTGTGCGGCGCCTCTATGTCGGGCTACATCGCGACATAGTTCAAATAAGTCTGGTCTGTTGTATTCAGCTCGGCCGGATTTCTTTTTAGTATATGCGGCGTGATGGTCATCGTCACGCATTGGGGCGCGCCCCCGTGATCCGTAGATCGATCTTGACTGTCCTGCTTTGTTTTCCCATACGTCTTGCAGGCCCTGCGTGTAGCCCTGGGCCTGTTGTTTTTGTTTGATTGGCGACGGGGTGCGGGCTGGTCTTTGGGCTGATACACTGCTTTGTCTCGGCCACGAGGTGGCCGGTCAGCCGCATCATATGCTGGTAGTGTAGGTTTTAATGCTTCCACCTCGAGTTGGGGTAGCAACCTACGCTTTGGGTAACTTTTGGTTGGGCGCTCGAGTTCATATTCCTCGGCTCCCAGGACCTCGGTCCATCTATCCGCTAGCAGATCTTGATCAGCTTGAAGCTGTTGTTGCTTTTTCTTCAGGCTTTTTGTTGTGGCTATAAGCCGGCGCTTGAAGCGCTCCTGCTCGACGGGATCCTCAGGCACGATGAATTCTTCGTCGCCGAGGCTCACCTCATCTTCGGAGAGGGGCATGTAATTGTCATCCTCTGATTCTCCTTCTGTCGCATGTTCCTTAGGGCTAGCTTTCCCATCCTCCCGCTCGAAGCCTGGCTGGAGGGGATTGTCTTCGTCTTCGGCACTATCCGCAGTGTTATTGTTTCTTGTGCCGGTATCGCTGCTTTTGCTATGGCGGGGCTTAGGGCGGCGCCGATGATGCCGGTTCTTAGATTGCTTCTCGAGGGGATTATCCCCCATTGCCTTATTGCCATCGCTTTCTTTGGGGGTGTCCACCATATATATATATATATCATATGATGTGGTGGCTGTCCAGCGCCCTGTGGGCGGTGGTTCCTGTTCTTCTCCTGCATCATCGTCCATACCATTGATGTCTTCGGAGCCTAAATCAAGCATGTCGGTTAAGTCGTCAACAATGGCTATTAAGTGGGTGGTGGGTGGGGAACGAATTTCGTCGTCCGCTTCCCACTCAAGCCGGACATAGTTCGGCCAAGGGTCTCCTAACAAGGAGGGAGACCTCAATGAATTTAGCACGTCACCCAAGGGCGAGTGCTGAAAGATATCCGCGGAGGTAAACTCCATGATCGGTGCCCAATCAGATTCGATAGGCACAGACGCAAGCGGTTCGGAGCCTGTGGCTGCGGAAAAATCCAAGGGTCTGATGACACAGGTCTCGTTGGAGGTGAAGTCAGTATTCAGCTCTATTGCCGCTGATTGTGCAGCCTTCGTGGCAGGGTCCATCCACCCGTCCTCGGATGGCACGATCTGCTACAGATTGAGGGCCGGAGTAGCCACAGGTGTGATCTCCCGAACACCGTCCGACAGCAGGGCTAAGTCATGCTCATCGTGACTGTGCGGTGCACCTGACATGGGATCGAATCCGTCGAAGGTCAAGTCCCCGCATATGTCGACAGTATAGTTCAAGCTTCCAAACCTGTCCTGATGGCCAGGGGCGTAGCTCTCGATCTGCTCCAGATGGCCAAGTGAGTTGGCCCACAGTACGAAGCCGCTGAATACAAAGATCTGTCCGGGGAGAAAAACCTCACCCTGTATCGTATCGTTGCCGATGATCAAAGGAGCCATCAGGCCTTTATCATGACGGCACAGTGGAACTCTCAATGAAAGCACCAATGTCGGTGTCAAAACCGGCGGATCTCGGGTAAGGGGTCCCGAACTGTGCTCTAAGGCTGATGGTAACAGGATGCGGGGAACACAATGTTTACCCAGGTTCAGGCCCTCTCGATGGAGGTAATACCCTACTTCCTGCTTGATTGATCTTGATGATATGAGTATTAAAAGAGTTGATCTACCACGAGATCGTAGAGTCTAAACCCTAGAAGCTCGCCTATGGTTATGATTGTTTTTTGTCCTACGGACTAAACCCTCCTGTTTATATAGACACCGGAGGGGGCTAGGGTTACACAGAGTTGGCTACAGAGAAGGAGATCTACATATCCGAATCGCCAAGCTTTCCTTCCATGCAAAGGAGAGTCCCACACGGACACGGGACGAAGCCTTCAATCTTGTATCTTCATAGTCCAACTGTCCGGCCAAAGCATATAGTCCGGCTGTCCGAGGACCCCCTAATCCAGGTCTCCCTCACCCGCTACATGGCTACCAAGTAAGTCCTCGCCTCCGAGCTGTTTGGGGAACGTAGTAATTTCAAAAAAATTCCTACGCACACGCAAGATCATGGTGATGTATAGCAACGAGGGGGGGGGGGAGTGTGATCTACATACCTAGTAGATCGACAACGGAAGTGTTTGGTTGATGTAGTCGTACGTCTTCACGATCCGACCGATCAAGCACCGAAATTACGGCACCTCCGAGTTCGAGCACACGTTCAGCTCGATGACGATCCCCAGACTCCGATCCAGCAAAGTGTCGGGGAAGAGTTCCTTCAGCACGACGGCGTGGTGACGATCTTGATGCACTACAGCAGCAGGGCTTCCCCTAAACTCCACTACAGTATTATCGAGGACTATGGTGGCTGGGGGCGCCGCACACGGCTAAGGAATAGATCACGTGGATCAACTTGTGTCTTTGGGGTGCCCCTTGCCTCAGTATATAAAGGATGCAGGAGGAGGAGGACGGCCAAGGTTGGTGCGGCCAGGATGTGGAGTCCTACTAGGACTCCAAGTCCTAGTAGGAGTCCACCAAGAGGGGAGGAAGGGAGAAGGAAGTGGAGGAGAAGGAGAGGTGGACGGCCCCCTTTTCCCTAGTCCAATGCGGACTAGAGGGGAGGGGGGGCGCAGCAGCCCCTTGGCCCTTTCTCCTCTTCCCACTAAAGCCCATCAAGGCCCATTGCTTCTCCCGTAACTACCCGGTACTCCAAAAAATACCCAAATCACTCGGAACCTTTTCGATGTCCGAATATAGTCGTCCAATATATCAATCTTTACATCTCGACCATTTCGAGACTCCTCGTCATGTCCCCGATCTCATCCGAGACTCCGAACTCCTTCGGTACATCAAAACTCATAAACTCATAATATAACTGTCATCGAAACCTTAAGCGTGCGGACCCTACGGGTTCGAGAACAATGTAGACATGACCGAGACATGTCTCCGGTCAATAACCAATAGCGGGACCTGGATGCCCATATTGGCTCCTACATATTCTACGAAGATCTTTATCGGTCAGACCGCATAACAACATACGTTGTTCCCTTTGTCATTGGCATGTTACTTGCCCGAGATTCGATTGTCGGTATCCCATACCTAGTTCAATCTCGTTACTGGCAAGTCTCTTTACTCGTTTTGTAATACATCATCCCGCAACTAACTCATTAGTCGCAATGCTTGCAAGGCTTAAGTGATGTGCATTACCGAGAGGGCCCAAAGATACCTCTCCGACAATCGGAGTGACAAAACCTAATCTCGAAATACGCCAACCCAACATGTACCTTTGGAGACACCTGTAGTACTCCTTTATAATCACCCAGTTACGTTGTGACGTTTGGTAGCACCCAAAGTGTTCCTCTGGTAAACGGGAGTTGCATAATCTCATAGTTATAGGAACATGTATAAGTCATGAAGAAAGCAATAGCAACATACTAAACGATCGGGTGCTAAGCTAATGGAATGGGTCATGTCAATCACATCATTCTCCTAATGATGTGACCCCGTTAATCAAATAACAAATCTTTTGTTTATGGTTAGGAAACATAACCATCTTCGATTAACGAGCTAGTCAAGTAGAGGCATACTAGTGACACTCTGTTTGTCTATGTATTCACACATGTATTATGTTTCCGGTTAATACAATTCTAGCATGAATAATAAACATTTATCATGATATAAGGAAATAAATAATAACTTTATTATTGCCTCTAGGGCATATTTCCTTCAGTCTCCCACTTGCACTAGAGTCAATAATCTAGTTCACATCGCCATGTGATTTAACAGCAATAGTTCACATCACCATGTGATTAACACCCATAGTTCACATTGTTATGTGATAAACACCCAAAGGGTTTACTAGAGTCAATAATCTAGTTCACATCGCTATGTGATTAACATCCAAAGAGTACTAAGGTGTGATCATGTTTTGCTTGTGAGATAATTTTAGTCAACGGGTCTGTCACATTCAGATCCATAAGTATTTTACGAATTTCTATGTCAACAATGCTCTGCACGGAGCTACTCTAGCTTATTGCTCCCACTTTCAATATGTATCTAGATCGAGACTTAGAGTCATCCAGATTTGTGACAAAACTTGCATCGACGTAACTTTTTATGATGAACCTTTTTGTCACCTCCATAATTGAGAAATATTTCCTTATTCCACTAAGGATAATTTTGACCGCTGTCCAGTGATCTACTCTTAGATCACTATTGTACTCCCTTGCTTAACACAGTGTAGGGTATACAATAGATCTGGTACACAGCATGGCATACTTTGTAGAACCTATGGCTGAGGCATAGGGAATGACTTTGATTCTCTTTCTGTCTTCTGCCGTGGTCGGGCTTTGAGTCTTACTCAACTTCACACCTTGTAACATAGGCAAGAAACTTTTTCTTTGACTGTTCCATTTTGAACTACTTCAAAATCTTGTCAAGGTATGTACTCAATGAAAAACTTATCAAGCGTCTTGATCTATCTCTATAGATCTTGATACTCAATATGTAAGCAGCTTTACCAAGGTCTTTCTTTGAAAAACTCCTTCCAAACACTCCTTTATGCTTTGCAGAATAATTATACATTATTTCCGATCTACAATATGTCATACACATATACTTATCAGAAATGATGTAGTGCTCCCACTCACTTTCTTGTAAATACAGGCCTCACCGCAAGTCTGTATAAAACTTATATGCTTTGATCAACTTATCAAAGCGTATATTCCAACTCCGAGATGCTTGCACTAGTCCATAGATGGATCGCTGGAGCTTGCATATTTTGTTAGCACCTTTAGGATTGACAAAACCTTCTGGTTGTATCATATACAACTCTTCTTTAATAAATCTATTAAGGAATGCAGTTTTGTTTATCCATTTTCCAGGTTTCATAAAATGCGGCAATTGCTAACATGATTCGGACAGACTTAAGTATAGATACGAGTGAGAAAATCTCATCGTAGTCAACACCTTGAACTTGTCGAAAACCTTTTGCGACAATTCTAGCTTTGTAGATAGTAACACTACTATCAGCGTCCGTCTTCCTCTTGAAGATCCATTTATTTTCTATGGCTTACCGATCATTGGGCAAATCCATCAAAGTCCATACTTTGTTCTCATACATGGATCATATCTCAGATTTCATGGCCTCAAACCATTTCGCGGAATCTGGGCTCATCATCGCTTCCTCATAGTTCGCAAGTTCGTCATGGTCTAGTAACATGACTTCTAGAATAGGATTACCGTGCCACTCTGGTGTGGATCTCACTCTGGTTTACCTACGAGATTTGGTAGTAACTTGATCTGAAGTTACATGATCATCATCATTAGCTTCCTCACTAATTGGTGTAGTAGTCAGAAGAACAAATTTCTGTGATGAACTACTTTCCAATAAGGGAGCAGGTACAGTTACCTCATCAAGTTCTACTTTCCTCCCACTCACTTCTTTCGAGAGAAACTCCTTCTCTAGAAAAACTCTTAATTTAGCAACAAAAGTCTTGCCTTCGGATTTGTGATAGAAGGTGTACCCAACAGTCTCCTTTGGGTATCCTATGAAGACATATTTCTCCGATTTGGGTTTGAGCTTATTAGAATGAAACCTTTTCATATAAGCATCACAACCCCAAACTTTAAGAAACGACAACTTTGGTTTCTTGCCAAACCACAGTTCAGATTGTGTCGTCTCAATGGACTTAGATGGTGCCCTATTTAACGTGAATGCAGCTGTCTCTAATGCATAACCACAAAACGATAGTGGTAGATCGGTAAGAGACATCATAGATTGCACCATATCTAATAAAGTACGGTTATGACGTTCGGACACACCATTACACTATGGTGTTCCAGGTGGCGTGAGTAGTGAAACTATTTCACATTGTTTTAATTGAAGACCAAACTCGTAACTCAAATATTTTACCTCTACGATCATATCGTAGAAACTTTTATTTTCTTGTCACGATGATTTTCCACTTCACTCTGAAATTCTTTGAACTTTTCAAATGTTTCAGACCTTTGTTCCATCAAGTAGATATACCCATATCTACTCAAATCATCTGTGAAGTTCAGAAAATAACGATACTTGCCATGAGCCTTAACACTCATTGGACCGCATACATCAGTATGTATTATTTCCAATAAGTCAGTTGCTCGCTCCGGAGAATGGAGTCTTAGTTATCTTGCCCACGAGGCATGGTTCGCAAGCATCAAGTGATTCATAATCAAGTGATTCCAAAATCCCATCAGCATGGAGTTTCTTCATGCGCTTTACAACAATATGACCTAAACGGCAGTGCTACAAACAAGTTGCACTATCATTATTAACTTTGCATCTTTTGGTTTCAATATTATGATTATGTGTATCACTATGATCGAGATCCAATGAACTATTTTCATTGGGTGTGTAACCATATAAGGTTTTATTCATGTAAACAGAGCAACAATTTATTCTCTTACTTAAATGAATAACCGTATTACAATAAACATGATCAAATCATATTCATGCTTAATGCAAACACCAAATAACACTTATTCAGGTTCAACACTAATCCCGAAAGTATAGGGAGTGTGCGATGATGATCATATCAATCTCGGAACCACTTCCAACACACATCGTCACTTCACCCTTAACTAGTCTCTGTTTATTCTGCAACTCCCATTTCGAGTTACTAATCTTAGCAACTGAACTAGTATCAAATACTGAGGGGTTGCTATAAACACTAGTAAAGTACACATCAATAACATGTGTATCAAATATACTTATGTTCACTTTGCCATCCTTCTTATCTGCCAATCACTTGGGGTAGTTCCGCTTCCAGTGACCAGTCCCTTTGTAGTAGAAACACTTAGTCTCAGGCTTAGGACCAGACTTGGGCTTCTTCACTTGAGCAGCAACTTGCTTGCTGTTCTTCTTGAAGTTCCCCTTCTTCCCTCTGCCCTTTTCTTGAAACTAGTGGTCTTGTCTATCATCAACACTTGATGTTTTTTTCTCGATTTCTACCTTTGTCAATTTCCGCATTACGAAGAGCTTGGGAATCGTTTTCGTTATCCCTTGCATATCATAGTTCATCACGAAGTTCTACTAACTTGGTGATGGTGACTAGAGAATTTTGTCAATCACTATCTTATCTGGAAGATTAACTCCCACTTGATTCAAGCGATTGTAGTACTCAGACAATCTGGGCACATGCTCACTAGTTGAGCGATTCTCCTCCATCTTTTAGCTATAGAACTTGTTGGAGACTTCATATCTCTCAACTCGGGTATTTGCTTGAAATATTAACTTCAACTCCAGGAACATCTCATATGGTCCATGACGTTCAAAACGTCTTTGAAGTCCCGATTCTAAGCCGTTAAGCATGGTGCACTAAACTATCAAGTAGTCATCATATTGAGCTAGCCAAACGTTCATAACATCTGCATCTGCTCCTGCAATAGGTCTGTCACCTAGCGGTGCATCAAGGACATAATTCTTCTATGCAGCAATGAGGATAAACCTCAGATCACGGATCCAATCCGCATCTTTGCTACTAACATCTTTCAACACAATTTTCTCTAGGAACATATCAAAATAAACACATGAAAGCAACAATGCGAGCTATTGATCCACAACATAGATATGCTAATACTACCAGGACTAAGTTCATGATAAATTAAAGTTCAATTAATCATATTACTTAAGAACTCCCACTTAGATAGACATCCCTCTAA
The DNA here is from genome assembly GCF_002162155.2 of Triticum dicoccoides. NCBI lineage: Eukaryota > Viridiplantae > Streptophyta > Magnoliopsida > Poales > Poaceae > Triticum > Triticum dicoccoides. Next base: position 537,983,648 of record NC_041386.1, on the reverse strand, counting down.
TCTTCTAAGTGATCACGTGATCCAAATCAACTAAACCATAACCGATCATCACATGAAATGGATTAGTCTTCAATGATGAACATCATTATGTTGATCATATCTACTATATGATTCACGCTCGACCATTCGGTCTCCGTGTTCCGAGGCCATATCTGCATATGCTATGCTCGTCAAGTATAACCCGAGTATTCTGCGTGTGCAAAACTGGCTTGCACCCGTTGTAGATGGACGTAGAGCTTATCACACCCAATCATCACGTGGTGTCGGGGCACGACGAACTTTGGCAACGGTGCATACTCAGGGAGAACACTTCTTGATAATTAGTGAGAGATCATCTTATAATGCTACCGTCAAACAAAGCAAGATAAGATGCATAAAAAAGATAAACATCACATGCAATCAAAATATGTGACATGATATGGCCATCATCATCTTGAGCCTTTGATCTCCATCTCCAAAGCATCGTCATGATTTCCATCGTCACCGGCATGACACCATGATCTCCATCATCTTGATCTATATGAATATGTCGTCACATGGTCGTCTCGCCAACTATTGCTCTTGCAACTATTGCTATCGCATAGTGATAAAGTAAAGCAATTATTTGGCGCTTGCATCTTATGCAATAAAGAGACAACCATAAGGCTTTTGCCAGTTGCCGATAACTTCAACAAAACATGATCATCTCATACAACAACTTATATCTCATCACGTTTTGACCATATCACATCACAACATGCCCTGCAAAAACAAGTTAGGCGTCCTCTACTTTGTTGTTGCAAGTTTTACGTGGCTGCTACGGGCTTAAGCAAGAACCAATCTTACCTACGCATCAAAACCACAACGATAGTTTGTCCAGTTGGTGCTGTTTTAACCTTCGCAAGGACCGGGCGTAGCCACACTCGGTTCAACTAAAGTTGGAGAAACTGTCACCTGCAAGCCACCTATGTGCAAAGCACGTCGGGAGAACCGGTCTCGCGTAAGCGTACGCGTAATGTCGGTCCGGGCCGCTTCATCCAACAATACCGCCGAACCAAAGTATGACATGCTGGTAAGCAGTATGACTTATATCGCCCACAACTCACTTGTGTTCTACTCGTGCATATAACATCAACATATAAAACCTAGGCTCGGATGCCACTGTTTGGGGAACGTAGTAATTTCAAAAAATTTCCTACGCACACACAAGATCATGGTGATGTATAGCAATGAGGGGGGAGTGTGATCTACATACCTAGTAGATCAACAACGGAAGCGTTTGGTTGATGTAGTCGTACGTCTTCACGATCCGACCGATCAAGCACCGAAACTACGACACCTCCGAGTTCGAGCACACGTTCAACTCGATGACGATCCCCGGACTCCGATGCAGCAAAGTGTCAGGGAAGAGTTCCGTCAGCATGACAGCGTGGTGACGATCTTGATGCACTACAGCAGCAGGGCTTCACCTAAACTCCGCTACAGTATTATCGAGGACTATGGTGGCTGGGGGCGCCGCACACGGCTAAGGAATAGATCACGTGGATCAACTTGTGTCTTTGGGGTGCCCCTTGCCTCAGTATATAAAGGATGGAGGAGGAGGAGGCCGGCCAAGGTTGGTGCGGCCAGGATGTGGAGTCCTACTAGGACTCCAAGTCCTAGTAGGAGTCCACCAAGAGGGGAGGAAGGGAGAAGGAAGTGGAGGAGAAGGAGAGGTGGCCGGCCCCCTTTTCCCTAGTCCAATTAGGACTAGAGGGGAGGGGGGGGGGGCGCAGCAGCCCCTTGGCCCTTTCCCCTCTTCCCACTAAAGCCCATCAAGGCCCATTGCTTCTCCCGTAACTACCCGGTACTCCGAAAAATACCCGAATCACTCGGAACCTTTCCGATGTCCGAATATAGTCGTCCAATATATCAATATTTACGTCTCGACCATTTCGGGACTCCTCGTCATGTCCCCGGTCTCATCCGGGACTCCGAACTCCTTCGGTACATCAAAACTCATAAACTCATAATATAACTGTCATCGAAACCTTAAGCGTGCGGACCCTACGGGTTCGAGAACAATGTAGACATGACCAAGACACGTCTCTGGTCAATAACCAATAGCGGGACCTGGATGCCCATATTGGCTCCTACATATTCTATGAAGATCTTTATCGGTCAAACCGCATAACAACATACATTGTTCCCTTTGTCATCGGCATGTTACTTGCCCGAGATTCGATCGTCGGTATCCCATACCTAGTTCAATCTCCTTACTGGGAAGTCTCTTTACTCATTCTGTAATACATTATCCCGCAACTAACTCATTAGTCGCAATGCTTGCAAGGCTTAAGTGATGTGCATTACCGAGAGGGCCCAAAGATACCTCTCCGACAATCGGAGTGACAAAACCTAATCTCGAAATACGCCAACCCAACATGTACCTTTGGAGACACCTGTAGTACTCCTTTATAATCACCCAGTTACGTTGTGACGTTTGGTAGCACCCAAAGTGTTCCTCCGGTAAATGGGAGTTGCATAATCTCATAGTTATAGGAACATGTATAAGTCATGAAGAAAGCAATAGCAACATACTAAACGATCGGGTGCTAAGCTAATGGAATGGGTCATGTCAATCACATCATTCTCCTAATGATGTGATCCCGTTAATCAAATAACAACTCTTTTGTTTATGGTTAGGAAACATAACCATCTTCGATTAACGAGCTAGTCTAGTAGAGGCATACTAGTGACACTCTGTTTGTCTATGTATTCACACATGTATTATGTTTCCGGTTAATACAATTCTAGCATGAATAATAAACATTTATCATGATATAAGGAAATAAATAATAACTTTATTATTGCCTCTAGGGCATATTTCCTTCACGAGCTAGTCTAGGTTGCTACCTGACTAAGCTAGCACTTGGTGTACCGCTGTTTACACCAATTCTTCCACACATTTATTCGTCCTCGTGCACATCGTCACAACATGCTAGATCGTGGAACCGGAGATCCCACGAGATTTGTGTGCTTAAGTGGGCATGCATATTGTGTGACTAGCAGTAATATGTGACACTGATTGTGTGTGAATTGATTGTTGTTGTGTGCTTTTGTTTTGTTGAGTTTTTTTGCTTCTTTCTTTTTGGGCCCCGGTGTTACATTATTTTTCCCCAATAAAGAGTTGCTCAGCAACCGACACCGGATCCGAAGAATCAGCAAGGAGTTCAAATATTTGGAAGCTCAGCTAAACAGAATGGAATTCTCAGCCGACTGCAGTAAAATGGGGAATATCTGATTTTGAGGCTGATAATCAATTTTGTATTAGTGCTCACTCCTCACAACAGTACTGATAACTCAAGTCTACATCAGTACAAAATCCACACCGCAGTAATGATCCAGCCAGCAGAAAGACAAGTCAGATGCAAGATCAACGATATATTTTCAGTCAAAGGTATGTATCATATACAAAATTTTGGCTCAGCAATGCATGATGCTTGAAATATGTTATCAACCGAAATAAAGTCAGAATGTGGTATGCTCAAGGGAGACAGTCAAACAAATTTTGTCATGCAAATAATCAGCCACAGAATATTATGTGCGTGTGTGTAGATTTCAGTCTGCATATTAGTATGAAGTTTTGGATATAAGAAACCCACAATTATTCCACACGCTATCGGAAGAAATTTATGTGGCAAGGCTCCTCAATTTTTCCTCAGCATGATATGTGAAAAATTTCTGGCCCACGATAACCGGTCTTACACAGCAAGGTAACTCGGTAAAAGCTTCTGACAGACGAAAATGAATCTTTCTCAACAAGTAACCCGGGGAGAAACTTCTCAAGTACGGAACTCAGGCTTCTCCTGCACAATGCTCATGTCAAGCTTCGTATGTAAGCTATCAAGGCTTCTTCTGCACGCTACCCCAACAAAAGCTTCGAGCAGAAGCTAATGAGCCTTCCTCGGCAAGCTACACGAATGGCTTTTCTCTGCAGATCAAGGATCAGATTTGCAATAATTTTGTCAGAGGTACAATACAGTCAAAACATATGCCTACCGCAAGAATCAAGTGTTTGGTTGCATCTGATTTTTATATATGGTGGGCATGCATCCCCAGTCTCATCAGTCACTCATACGAGATGCGGCAAGGATCCAACAGATACACTTAAGGAAAGTATGGATCCCACAACCTCACGAGTCAGACAAAAGAAAATGGGCAGAGATACATATCATGAATAACAAGGATCGACAATATCTAGGGATGACATCACATAATCCACAGTCTTGACAATGGTCATCAAGGTCATTATTCCCGCACCAGACAAGGTGATATCATGAAACCTTGTCACCTTCTTGTATGATTGGACTCTGCAATGAGCTCTGTACAACTACAAGCTCCGAACATATGTCATATGTGTGCGGACTCAGGTCAGAAAACAGGCACAAAGGAATAATGCCAACAATATTGCACTAATCACGTCCCTGGTCATACGAAGAATCAAGGACAGGTGTGGCCAAGTTATTCCAGTAAGGTATCCTCACAAAGAAAATCATGACCGTTATAGGGTGAGACTGACAGCAAAGGTAAGATGATTTTTGCACGGCCATTAGGGTCCGGATACCCAAATCAGTTGGAGGTCATAATTCCATAAATCCCCAAAGGCATACCCTCAAAAGCCTACTCTGCTTTACAAGGATTTCATATCCCGTTGACCCGCTTGGAATGGTTAGGATGGAAAATCCAAATAGGTATACCGACACAATGAGAAAGTCAAGAGCCGAACAATCAGCTCAGACCCGGTATACTCATCGACGGAATCAAGTACACGGTCAGTCTGTCACAAAAAACCAATTGTCTGTTAGCCCCCTGTCGGGCTAGTCTCAAGATGTAAATATTGAGGTATGACACAACTATAACTCCATACACCGTTATATTACTCCTGACAAATGGCAGTCAGATATTCGGTACATATCTCACGCTCGAGCCAAAGAAAGAAATCAAAATCAGTACCACCTATGAGCAGTCAGATCCTGTCAGAAGATTGCCATGATCAATTCTCAACAGTTATTGAAACTAGAAGGCCTGCAATTATTTGAAGCAACCCCCTGACAGAAGTAAAAATGTTTTCATGACCGAAGGAAAAGTTATGCTCAGATCCATTGGATACCACCATTGGTATGGGGAATCAACGTCAGTAATAATAAATTGGTATATGAGAAAAGACCTGTCAGGATTTGGGGAAAGGTGAAGCAAACCACCCCGAGCAAAGATAATCAAATCATCTAAAATTCTTGGGGGAACAATAAATAAAGGAAAAAGGATACCCGAGTTGGAAACGGTGTCCTCAAGACACACTTGTTCCCTGAGCAACTAAATCTCGAGGACGATATTTCTTTAAGGGGGTAAGAGTTGTAATAGCCTGGATTTTGTCCCTTTCCTTTTTCTTTTGATTTATTGGGTTTTTGCTCTATTTTTCTTTTTGGAGTGGTTCTGTGGCCTTGTCACCTGGGAAATCATCTTCATTTCCCCTCCCAAGTGGCTCATCATCCTAAAAACTTTGCCAAAATCATGTCACTCCATTGCTTGACCAAACCCTAATTGCTTTTTTCAGGGATATTCCTTTTTCCTATTAAAGGAATAACCCTATCTTCCCTAGGTTGTGAAGCAACCTATATTTCTGTCCTTCCAAAAATCCCCAAATAATTCTTATAAATTGTTTGGGTCATATCTTCCTCAAATATGGCAAAATATTTCATTGTCCATATTTCTCATCATGCTCAATAAATTCATTTCCTATTTTGTCCTAAATGGCACATTATGAAGCAAGTGCTATTTATCCTTTCCAATTTGCCCCCAAACTTTTTGGGCATGATATATCATCCAAATAATTGCTCTGTGCCAAAATTAAACTTTATTTCCCTAGCCAAACTTCCTCAGTGATTTTTCAAAGTTCCTGTTTGAGGGAAGCCTTTGTGAAGGAAGTGCTAGCTACGGTTAGCCAAATGAGTTGAAATTTTGCATGCCACTTCTTGTGCTCATATTACCTCACTCCTAAAAGTTTCAGCTCCATCCCTTGATCTATGTGAGCACAACATCAAACCTTTGATTCTATCAATATTTTCAGGTTGTGAAGCAAGTATATTTTATATTGCTTCATTTTGCTTGAAACTTTACCAGAGCATTCTCCTACCCAAATAACTTCTCTCCACCAAATGTGGCACCATTTCACCTAGCCAATATTTCTCCAAAACTTTTGCAAGTTTCTGGACAGAGGGAATAACTGTGAAGGAAGTGCCATTTTGGTAAAACCAATTGGTATGAAATTTTTACAGCACCTTTGTCTGGCCAAATCATTAAGCCTTGCCAAATTTGAGCCCAAGTGGCATCACCATGTGAGTGCATCATCCAAATCTCATTTCCGGACCAGTTTATGTGGTTGTTAAGCAACTACATTAAATCTTGGCCTTAATCTTCTCAAAGTTACCAGGGTTAAAGTCCTTCTTTACCTAAACCTTGCAGAAAACTCCTTTGCTTCCAAACTCCTTCCTGTTGATCAGCAGTGCTCGGTCAGGTTTACTGCAGTAAACTTCAGGTGGTGACTACCATTTAACCATGTCACTTTTCACTGATCTACCACCGTAGTTGAGACCTCCACTGGATGGATTACGCGCTAGACAACCCGTTCCATCCCCTCTCCCCCACTACATGCCAGTGCATGCGGTGACCGCGTTAATGGCAAGCCTGTGCACGCGCTCTGCTGCCTTTGGCCGTGCCCAGGATGGATTCTTGCTCGGGCCCCTCCTCTGCTCGGTGTCTCAGCAAGCACGGGCATGTCCCCTAGCTTCCTCTCGTCGTCACCGTTCTCTTGGACCCCTCTCCCCCTCCGTCCGCTCCCTCACTGTCGCAAGCCGCTGCGCGTCCACGGGCAAATAGTGTCGGTTTGGCTCTGTCGTCATTGTCGTCGTCTTCCTCCCCGTGCTCCGTTGGCCTCCTCAGCCCCGTGAGAGCCTCCGCTGCTCCTCCCCGTCGTCTACCCCCGAGCTCATGCGCGTGCACACGCGTCCGCGGCCCCCGTCACGCGTCTGCGGTGACGCCAGCTCGCCTCCTCCCCCACTACTTATATAAGACCACCCCGAGGCCTCTCGACCTCACCACTCGACCTAACTCACTTCCAGCAACCTCCCCGGCCCATCCGTTCGACTCTAGAGCCCCTCATCGCCTCGGTTGGCCGCCGTGGCCGCCGCGGCCATGCTCCCTGATTGCCTCAAGCCGGAGCCCCTCTCCTCATTCCTCCTCCACCAGAAGCTCGACCAGAGCCCGGTGAACCTCTCCCATCCCTCTTTTCCTCGCCGGAGCCGCAATGGCCACGCGCCCAAGTTTCGGCCGCCGCCCTCATTCTCGGTCGCCACCCTCGAGCTCATGCGCGTGCACACACGTCCATGGCCCCCGCGGCGACGCCAGCTCGCCCCTCCCCCACTACCTATATAAGACCACCCCGAGGCCTCTCGACCTCACCACTCGACCTCACTCACTTCCAGCAACCTCCCCGGCCCATCCGTTCGACTCTACAGCCCCTCATCGCCTCGGTTGGCCGCCATGGCCGCCGCGGCCACGCTCCCCGATTGCCTCAAGCCGGAGCCCCTCTCCTCATTCCTCCTCCACCAGAAGCTCAACCAGACCCCGGTGAACCTCTCACATCCCTCTTTTCCTCGCCGGAGCCGCAATGGCCACGCGCCCAAGTTTCGGCCGCCGCCCTCGTTCTCGGTCGCCACAAGCCGCCATCGTTCCGCTCAGTCCTGGTGCTGCTGCGGGGTGTAGACGGGTGCGGCATGACTCGCCGCACTCGCCGGTGCCCTCACTTCAGCGGGAGGTGGCCGGAGATGGCTGGGCCGGCGCCGGCCTCGCTACTGCCTCCTCTGCCCTGCGGGCGCGCATCGGGCGAGAGGAAGGAGATGAGGCCGCTCCCTGCCAGCTGGCCATGGACCCCACGGTCCCACCTGGCAGTGGCTCAAGCCGCGGCCCCGCCTCTGCTAACCAGGATAAGTGGAAGCGTATTCCACTGGAATACGTCTTCCCTATCCGAAAGCGTACTCGGGCTCTGTTGTGGTCTAGTTTATGCTTTCTCGGTCGGAAAGCATATTCTGTCAAAAGGCGATTTTGGTTTTCTCTCAGGGGCCTGTTTGTGGATATATTTTATAGATAGGTCCCTGGCAGTCAAACACTCATATCTTTTTACTCCCAACTCCAAATGAGGTGATTCCAAAGTACACTTCTTTGTTTCGTCGAGCCCGTTCCGATGGAATCACTTTCACCATGTTTTGACATTCTGAAAATGATCGTTTTGCCCTTGCGCTTAATCATCCCCCTCCAGGAGAGAACGTTTTCCGGCAATTCTTTTCGCGAGCTTCTCGCACTTTCTCCCGGTGATTTCTTCTACCCTAGGCAAGCCACACTGTCGGTGTCAAAACTGGCGGATCTTGGGTAGGGGGTCCCGAACTGTGCGTCTAGGCCGGATGGTAACATGAGACAAGGGACACGAAGTTTTACCCAGGTTCGGGCCCTCTTGATGGAGGTAAAACCCTATGTCCTGCTTGATTAATATTGATGATATGGGTGTTACAAGAGTACCACGAGATCAGAGAGGCTAAACTCTAGAAGCTAGCCTATGGTATGATTGTATGTTGTCCTACGGACTAAAACCCCTCGGTTTATATAGACACGGGAGAGGGTTAGGGTTACACAAGGTTGGCTACAAAGGAGGAGATATCCATATACGTATTGCCTAGCTTGCCTTCCACGCCAAGTAGAGTCCCACCCGGACACGAGACGAAGTCTTCAATCTTGTATCTTCATAGTCTATCAGTCCGGCCAATGGAGATAGTCCGGCTGTCCGGAGACCCCCTAATCTAGGACTCCCTCAGTAGCCCCTGAACCAGGCTTCAGTGACTATGAGTCCGGCGCGCAGTTGTCTTCAGCATTGCAAGGCGGGTTCCTTCTCCAAATTCTGTGTACCTGTCGAAATAATGTCTGGTTCCTTGTGACGGTTTGTACTCCTTGGCTTCTACGCCCAATAATGGCCACTTTCCACGTGTCGAGCGAATGTGAAGAGCCAGGGTGTTTTCACATTTACCCCGTAGCTATGTAAATGAGCCGCCTATTTAAAAAGACGAGGATTCAGATCCAAATCACATCATCCTCCCTTGCCGAGTCTTCATCGGAGCGTGCCCGACAAAGATCCATTCCACCATGGCCGGTCGACGCAGCTCCTCCTCTCGCACCCCTAGTTCCAAGCCTGGAGATTGGGAGAGATGTTCCATCCCGCATAGCTTATTGGTGAAGCTTTAGTCCAAGGGATTTCTTCCCCCAGCGTACCTGGTCCCGGTTCGAGCCGGGTTTGCCACCTATAATGGCGGAGAGCAAGCGGAGAGCCGTCCCAATCCCTCCAAGTGAGAGTGGGTATGCCTTGTCCCTTATCTGGTAAGAGGGCTCGGATTACCAATTCATCCATTTCTCCGGGGGCTTCTGGAGTTCTATGGCCTCCAGCTACACAACCTTACGCCTGCCTCCCTGTTGCATATCGTGTGATTCGTAGCCCTTTGCGAGTTATTTTTGGGCTGTGAGGCTCATTTCGCTTTGTGGAAGAAGTTGTTCTGCCTTGTGCCCCGTTCTAAGAAGGGATCAATATATCGAGTGGGCGGAGCCGAAGTGTGGCGCATTGCCGGGACCGGATACCTGTCTGGGACTCCGAAGAAGACGTCTAAAGACTGGCCTTCAGAATGGTTTTATATAGAAGATGTCCCCCTTCCGGACCCTATTCGGATCAGCCTTCCTGAGTTCGACAACGCCCCTTTGAAGAAGCGCCGGAGCTGGCACCCTCGGAGCTCCCTAGAGGAAGACGACAGGGACATTCTTTATCTGATGAGTCGGATAAGTTCTTTAGCTCGATCCGGATTGACCATGATCCAGGTCATGGCTATATGCATTATGCGGGGGGTGCAGCTGCTCCAGTATAGAGGCCACCCCATGTGGGATTTCAACGGGGAGGATGACGCCACCCGCCACGGCCGCAAAGGGCCGGGATCGGCCGCTGATCTAATAAAGATCTTGTCCACTTTGTACAAGGGAGAAGAGGAGGAATTCCATTGTGTCGACCCGCAGGGCGGATTCTCCATGTATAATCCTCCGAGCTGGGTAAGCGGAGACTTTTTCTCACCCATCTGTTTCATATTCCCATAGCTTAAGTATTCATTCTGGCGATTTCATCGCAGGAGCTGTGCCAGGCCGTAAAGGAGATAAACAGCCCTCCTCCACAGCCTGAGGACCCTGGACGGTCCCTTGACCCGGCCTCCCAGGGGGATCCAGACATATCCGTGGAGCTGATCGACGGGTTTTTTTACCAAGGGAGTAATGACAATACCTTGGTGGCTATTATGGTCGATTACCCTGGGCTAGTTCCAGCCTCACAGGTGACTGAGACCGAAATCCCAGCACTTAAAAAGGGATCCGTCCTTGTGCTCTCTCTTTTTTCTATTGCCGTATAACAGTCGTGTCTTGCAGGGGGGGTCCTCGGGGCAGAAGGCCGAGCCTGTGGCAACTAGCCAACAAGGGGCCGCTAGGCCAGGCAAGCTGAAAAGATCCATAGTCCGGATTGAGGCACCGGCGCAGCGGTATGGTGCGCCGTCTTTATTGCAAGACATTAGTTACACATGCATATTAACGCCCATGCCTTCTTTTCAGGAAAAAGAGTGCTCGCCGGACTATGCCCGGAGAGGCTACCAATCGCGCCTCCACAAGCCAGGCTCCAAGGCCGGACTCAGAGGTGGGAACGAGTAGAAGGCGTGTGCCGGGTGCTCCTCCAACAGAGGATACGGATAGACTATCTGCCCCCCATTCCGAGGTGGAAAGTGCCATGAACCACAGGCGTCACCGGACTGTTCTTCGTGACGCTTGTTTCTCCCAAGAGGCATTGGATGCCTTCAACTCGGGAGGCGCGCACCTCCGTGCTGCTCAAAATGGTCTAGCCAGAGCCATGGAGTAGTATGTAAAAGGCATACAGGTGATAAAATTTGATGATTATATATATCAGTAGCCCCTGAGACTTGAAACAGTTAGGATAACTGATTTAAGGATCATTTGTTATGTAGGTTCTTACAGAAAAGAATACTCAACTATCCCAGGAGCTGGAAGAGTGCAAAGCCCAACTCCAGGCCGCAATGGCCGCCGCAGGGAGCCCAAAGAGACCCCCTCTGGTATCATATCCGTCAAATGATAAGTATCATATTAGAGTAAGGCTTTATATGTAGATCTGATGATAAATTGCAGATGATGCTGGAGTGAATCCGGATAAGCAACAGCTCATACGCCAGCTGAAGGCCCGTGAGAGCGTGCTTACAAGGGTGAGGCAGGAGAAGAATGATCTCCAAGATGCCAACACCAAGCTGGGTGTGGAACTAAAAGATGTTCGTGCCCAACTGTCGGACTCTGTTAAGGAGAATCGGCGGCTTCGACGCGGCATATTTGGCAAGTCCTTGAACGAACTTTCAAAAAGAGTTCGGCGAGGAAGCTGGCTGACAGAGTTATGTCTGTAGGTATGCTAACAGGTCGTCCTGCCGAGGAGATGCCTAGTTCAACGGGTGATCTTCTTCCCGAGCTTGCACAGTTGCACGAACAAGTTCGGCAGGTGATGCAAGGCGTTGCCCAGGCCTTGTGGCCGTCCGTCTCCATACCCGAAGGCCTTGGAGAGCTTGTAGAAAAGCTAAAGGGAGCATGACGGCGTTTCCGATTATGGAAGATATCGGCCTGCCGTCAGGGCGCCAGGGAAGCTTGGGCAATGGTGAAGACACGGTACACGAAGGCTGACCCGAACCACATGGCCGAAGTTGGACCTGTGGGGCCTGATGGCAAGGAGATCCCTGTGAATTTAGTATACAACCAAGTAGAATTGGCCGAAAAGTATTCCTAACAGGACTGTAGACTAGACAGCCTATTGGAGGGTATTGAAGAGGAATTCAACCAGTCAAATTGACTATGTAATTTTAAAGTGACATATATGATGTCTTCTAGCCGGATTGTAGATCGTTTGTCGTGGCGGACCTTTTCGCTTCAATCTCGGGACCCAACAGTCCGGAGTGTATCCGAATACCCTCTTGGTTATATAAGAACCGGGGCATGCGTGGAGACTAGGTGTAGGGGTCATTAGTGTTTTATCAGACAAGTGCCCAACTAGTTATGTTATATTACATGGGTAGTAAGAAACATCTTCCAGAGAGAATAGTTATGTTAAGGGTTCCTTTCCCTGGGTAGGCATGCCCTAAAGTGCATGTCCGGACTGCGACAAGAAGCGCAGTGAAAATGTCTGGGGGCAGATATGGATAATAAATAAAAGTCATCTTTTGTTCACCGACCGAATATTCTCTTAAGGACGCTAGCTTTCGGCTTCACCCAGTCTGAGGTACATGTCCGGCTGACCCGGCGGTAACAATCGCAGAGGTGCTCCCCTTATGCCCTAGCCGAATTAACGGGAACGTAGGGCATAAATACAAGAGCCAGACAACCCAGCTTAGCCAAAACTTAACTCATATTGATGCATATAATGGTGAAAAAAGGTACATGCGGAAGTATAACACATGTGTTGGCATTGGGCCCAGGTAAATAATTTAAGCTTCTATGAGAGAAGCCCCCAGGTATGAAGGGTGCGGCTAGCGCATCTATGATGTATGAGTGAGGCACAAGGTGATCCTTGAAGGCCTATGGAAAAAAGAAAGAAAGAGAAACAAGACAGATGATGCATATGCAGAAAATAAATGAAGGGAGGGGACTAACGTAAAGTCCGGAGCTAGGCATAGAATCTTCGGAGCCTGGCTGCGTTCCATGGGTTCGGCTCGAGTCGACTGGTCGATGCATCCCGCAGTCGGTACGCTCCACCGGTCAGAACTTGGTCGATAATGAAGGGACCTTCCCATTTAGGCTCGAGCTTGTTCTTTTTCTTGTTCGGCAGCCGTAGAACTAGTTCGCCAATGTTATAAGTTTTGGCCCGTACTTCTCTGTTTGGTATCTGCGAGCCCGCTACTGGTAAAATGCGGAACGGGCTTTGGCTACGTTGCGCTCTTCCTCCAATGTGTCCAGACTGTCCTGCCGATCGAGTTCGGCTTTTCTTTCTTCGTACATGCGCACTCGAGGTGATTCATGAATTATGTCACAGGGCAGGACTGCCTCTGCGCCGTATACCATAAAAAATGGTGTATGTCCGGTACTACGATTCGGCGTGGTCCGCAATCCCGAGAGTACGGAGTCGAGCTCCTCTACCCAGTGCGTATCGGACTCCGTTAGGGAGCACACTAATCGGGGTTTAATGCCGCTCATTATAAGACCATTTGCTCGTTCGACTTGACCGTTGGTTTGTGGGTGATAGACTGAAGCGTAATCGAGCTTCATGCCCATTTTGCTGCACCAGAGTTTTACCTCGTCGGCCGTAAAGTTCGTGCCGTTATCAGTGATGATGCTATGGGGGACGCCGTAATGGTGTACAACCCCAGATATGAAATCTATCACCGGTCCGGATTCGGCTGTTTTTACCGGTGTAGCCTCTATCCATTTGGTGAATTTATCCACCATGACCAATAAGTATTTTTTCTTGTGGGTTCCCCCTTTAAGGGGTCCGACCATGTCAAGCCCCCAGACCGCGAAGGGCCATGTAATGGGGATCGTTTGGAGGGTGGTGGGTGGCATGTGGCTTTGATTTGCAAAGAGCTAGCAACTGGTGCAGAGTTGGACCAAGTCTTGTGCATCTGCCCGGGCCGTTGGCCAATAAAATCCTGTGCGAAGGCCTTGCTTACAAGAGCCCGAGCTGCGGCATGATGGCCGCCGAGTCCGGCGTGAATTTCTGCCAAAAGATTCCACCCTACTTCTTCGGAGATGCACCTTTGAAGGACTCCGGTAGCACTCTTTTTATACAATTCTCCCTCGTGGACCCTGTAGGCTTTGGATCGCCGCACTATGCAGTGTGCCTCATTGTGGTCCTCCGGAAGTTCCTGTCTAATTAGGTAGGCCAGGAATGGTTCTGTCCACGGGGCAATAATGGCCATTATTTCGTGGGCTGATTGTGTTATTTCAGTGGCGGAGCCTCCGATTGTGTCATAGAGTTCGGTATCGGGTATTTTGGCCGGGTCCGGACTGTTGTTACCGGTGTCCCCTTCCCATGCTACGGATGGCTTGAAAAGCCTTTCCAGGAAAATGTTGGGAGGGACCGCGTCGCTTTTTGCACCAATGCGGGCGAGGATATCCGCCGCCTGATTGTTTTCCCGAGCCACATGGTGAAATTCGAGCCCCTCGAACCGAGCTGACATTTTTAGGACTGCATTGCGATAAGCGGCCGTTTTTGGATCCTTGGCATCAAAGTCTCCACTTATTTGGGATATCGCGAGGTTTGAATCCCCGCGCACCTCTAGGCGTTGAATGCCCATGGATACTGCCATCCGGAGACCATGTAGAAGGGCCTCATATTCGGCTGCGTTGTTGGAGTCTGTATACATTATCTGTAGTACGTATTGAACAGTGTCTCCTATTGAGGATGTCAAAACGACGCCAGCCCCCAGACCAACGAACATTTTGGAGCCGTCGAAGTGCATGATCCAGTTTGAATATGTGTCGTACTCTTTAGGGAGTTCGGCTTCCGTCCATTCAGCGACGAAGTCAGCCAAAACTTGCGATTTAATAGCTCGCCGTGGCTTGTAAGTTATGTCAAACGGGAGGAACTCAATGGCCCATTTGGAAATCCGGCCTGTCGCGTCGCGGTTGTTTATAATATCGTTAAGTGGTACTTCCGACGCTACCGTTATCGAACACTCTTGAAAGTAGTGTCGCAGCTTCCGGGATGCCATGAATACCGCATACACTATCTTTTGATAATGCGGGTACCGTGATTTGCATGGATTAAGGATAGTGGACACGTAGTAAACCGGCTTTTGAAGGGGAAATTTGTGTCCGTCCACTTCTCGCTCGACGACAAGCACTGCGCTTACTACTTGATGAGTTGCCGCAATTTATAATAGCATTGGTTCGCCAATGTTTGGCACGGCCAGGAGTGGGTTTGTTGCCAATATGGCCTTTATTTCATTGAGTCCGGCCGTGGCGGCGACCTTCCACTCGAAGTGTTCGGTGCACCGGAGGAGGCAATAAAGGGGTAATGCCTTTTCTCCCAAGCAGGAGATAAAGCGGCTTAGTGCCGCCAGGCATCCAGTTAGTTTTTGTATTTTTTTGAGGTCTGTTGGGGTAGCCAACTGTGACAACACTCGAATTTTGGCTGGATTAGCTTAAATACCTCTACTGGAGACAATGAATCCCAGGAGCTTTCCTGCTGGTACTCCGAAAACGCATTTTTCCGGATTGAGTTTGATGTCATATGTTCGGAGGTTGTCGAATGTGAGCCTCAAGTCGTCTACTAGAGTTTCGACATGCTTGGTTTTAACGACCACGTCATCCACGTATGCCTCCACTGTTTTGCCGATCTGGTTTGCCAGGCATGTCTGAATCATGCACTGATATGTTGCACCGGCGTTTTTTACCCCGAAGGGCATTGTGTTGAAGCAGAATGGGCCGTATGGTGTGATGAATGTCGTTGCGGCTTGGTCTGGCTCCGCCATTTTGATTTGATGGTAGACGGAATATGTGTCGAGGAAACACAATGAGTCGTGTCCTGCGGTAGCATCGATGATTTGATCGATGCGGGGGAGGGGGAAGGGATCCTTTGGGCAGGCCTTGTTAAGGTCCTTAAAATCGACGCACAAGCGCCAGGATTTGTCCTTCTTAGGTACCATCACCAGGTTTGCTAGCCAGTCTGGATGTTTTATGTCTCTGATGAATCCGGCCTCCAATAGCTTGGCTAGTTCCTCTCCCATGGCTTGTCTTTTAGGTTCGGAGAATCATCGAAGAGCCTGCTTGACTGGCTTGAATCCTTTTAGGATATTTAGGCTGTGTTCAGCCAGCTTGCGTGGGATTCCTGGCATGTCTGAAGGGTGCCAGGCAAAAATGTCCCAGTTCTCTCTCGTAGTGCGGCGTCGACATCAGGGTTTAATTGTGCCCCGATGGAAGCTGTTTTTGTAGGGTCCGTTGGATGGACTTGGAATTTGACTATTTCATCCGCCGGCTTAAAGGAGGTGAACTTGGATCTTTTATCGAGTATCACGTCGTCCCTGTTCACCATGGTGCGCAGCTCAGTTAGTTCTTCGGCCGCTAGGGCTTCAGATAGTGCCTCAAGGGCCAGTGCAGCTGTTTTATTTTTGGCGCGGAGTGCTATGTCCGGATCACTAACAAGAGTGATGATTCCGTTGGGGCCCGAGCATTTTGAGCTTCATGTAACTGTAATGGGGTATGGCTTGGAAGATTGTAAACGCCTCCTGCCCTAGTAGAGCGTGGTATCCGCTGCTGAACGGGGCCACTTGGAATGTAATTTCTTCGGACCTGTAGTTATCCGGCGTGCCGAATACCACGTCTAGTGTGATTTTTCCAGCACAGCGTGCTTCCCAACTGGGGATGATTCCTCTAAAGGTTGTGCTGCTTTGCTTAATGCGGCTCCAATCTATTTCCATCTTTTGAAGAGTTTCCTCATAGATGAGGTTTAATCCGTTGCCGCCGTCCATGAGTACCTTGATGAGTCGAAAGCCGTCCACAATTGGACTGAGGACCAGTGCGGCTGGCACTCGGGCTGTTCAGAATTTAGGTTCATCACTAGCATTGAAGGTAATAGCCGTGTCGCTCCAAGGATTTGTTTCTGCTATGTGGCAGATTTCGGACGTGCTGCGGAGTGTTCGCTTCCGTCTATTATTTGACGCGAAGGTCTCAAAGACTGTTAAGACTGTATTGTTGTCCTCGGGGTGGTGCTCTGTGGTTTTTGGGAGGAGTAGATCCTCGCCACTTTTGGCCACCTGCCGGAGTATCCAGCATGCTCTAAGGTTGTGCATTGGTATTGCATCCGCTGTACTATGAATTTTGCAGGGTCCGTTGAGCCATCCCTCCAGTACAGTTCCTTGCCCCGTAGAGGGCTTTTGCTTTTTGGTAGTTAACCCAGGTGTATTGTGATAATGCACCCTTTTATTTCGGACTGGGTTTGTATTCAGGGCCGGATTATCCCAAAATTTTATTTTAGTTTTCCAGACGCTTTCCATCGCACAGTACTTTCGTACTATGGACACCAAGTCGGCAAAGCATGTAATTTCGCGACGACTTATGGTGTTCAGGATTCCCTTGTCCGTGCAATTATTGCAGAAGAATGAAATTGCGTCTTCCTCGCGGCAGTCCTTTATCCTGTTCTTGACCAGGAGGAATCTGGCCCAGTAATGGTGTACTGTTTCTTCGGGCTCTTGCCTAATTTGGGATAGATCGCGTATGTTTGGGTGGGTGGGTGTAATTGAATCCGAATCCTCACCCAATCTGAGGCTCAGTGGCCAAGGAGATTCCGAACTCGAAAGTTTGGATTCTTAGATGTTTTCCGGTAAATCTAGCCCGCTGCCTGATTCTGGGTTCGGGCTTTGAGTGACATCCTCCCCTCCGCGGGTATCCGGCTTGGAGGGATCGGGAATCCAGACGTAGCTAGTGCTTAAGATGGATGAAGGGTTGCGGCATTGTTCTTCCACCACTGCAACATGATGGGTAACCTGGGGAGATTTAATTTCTCTCAGATCGGGTTTAGGCCCAACCTAATCGTAGTTTGTAGCGACTCCCAGGGCGGCAATGCGATCCAAGAGCTCGTTCAGGGAAGAGAGCTCCATTGGATCTAACTGCTCGGCGAGTTCCGAGTCGACATGAAGATTGCTTTTGATGACCCGAGAAGTCATCGTCGGCGCAGCGGCCGAACAGGCGGTCATAAGAAAACCACCTAGCCGGAGAGTTTGGCCGATAGCCAGAGCTCCCTCAGCGATGGTGCCGTCTTTAAATACGGGACGAAACATCCTTCCTGGTGGCGACGGCACAGCGGAACTCTCAATGGAAGCACCAATGTCGGTGTCAAAACCGGCGGATCTCGGGTAGGGGGTCCCGAACTGTGCGTCTACGCCGGATGGTAACAGGAGACAAGGGCCATGAAGTTTTACCCAGGTTCGGGCCCTCTTGATGGAGGTAAAACCCTACGTCCTGCTTGATTAATATTGATGATATGGGTGTTACAATAGTAGATCTACCACGAGATCAGAGAGGCTAAACCCTAGAAGCTAGCCTATGGTATGATTGTATGCTGTCCTGCGGACTAAAACCCCTCGGTTTATATAGACATCGGAGAGGGTTAGGGTTACACGAGGTCAGTTATAAAGGAGGAGATATCCATATACGTATTGCCTAGCTCGCCTTCCACGCCAAGTAGAGTCCCACCCGGACACGAGAAGAAGTCTTCAATCTTGTATCTTCATAGTCTATCAGTCCGGCAAATGGAGATTGTCCAGCTGTCCGGAGACCCCCTAATCCAGGACTCCCTCACACACCCTCCATTTGCATGATTGCAATGCAGTGACATGGTTTAAAGTATTTGAACTTGTTTAAAATATTGCATTAGCTATGTATGATTTGTTCATGGCATTTCTCAGAGTATTGTGTTGATCTTGATTTTGCCATGATATTTCTTGGAGTTCTAGGACTTATATTTTGATGATTATGTGGATGACATGTTGCCTTTGGATTCTTAGTGGCGATTATGATTATTTTCGTGATGGTATCTGGTATTATTTTGGAGTATTACTTTTGATATCATGTTGCCTTTGGATTAGTAGTGGCTAGTTTCATCATGATGCTAGTTGATATTATGTTTTGAAGTATGATGTTGGAGATGATGCTTGCATGTGGATCATAGTTGGATAGTTAGTTCTTGATATTTGAGTAGTAGTCTTATCATTCTTGGATTCATGATAGTAGTGTTAGACTGTCCTCGGAGTATGTTGATATGACGATATTAAGCTTTGGGTTAATTGTTGGATAGTGCCATGACTTGGATTATAGGTTGATAGATGATATCGGAGTATCAGTCATTACTATTGTATTTTGGGTATAAATTCCGTCATTAAGTTGGTCAGGTGCCACCGTACCGGGCTTTTCCAGTGCAACCACATTTGCCTTTATGGGAAGGCCCTAATGCGGTCTATTGTCGTGCCTCTCACCCATGCCTCCAACGAGGGAAGGTTATGGGCGTGCGGTACCCTGGCCCGGTAAGCAGACATAACCTTGTGTGCCCGTTGTTGTTGTTATGTGCACGGTCCCCGTGAGGGACGGTTCCAGTGAGGGACGTTTTGGCCACGACGGTGGTCGTTGTGTCTTTGGTATACACGGGGCCACCCAAGACTATCCCAGTGGGGAGTGTCGGACTGGCCGGGAGAGTGTCATGGCAGTAGATCGATTTTGTCGGAACGACGTTAGTCCACCCGAATGGGAGTGCGAGGCCATGTGTTCCATAGTGTGGGTACAGTCCGCTACATCTGTAGAGCATGTTTATTTAAATCTATCGATAGCCGCGTCTGATGTCTACTACACAACCTTCTTCTTGTAGACGTTGTTGGGCCTCCAAGTGCAGAGGTTTGTAGGATAGTAGCAAATTTCCCTCAAGTGGATGACCTAAGCTTATCAATCCGTGGGAGGCGTAGGATGAAGATGGTCTCTCTCAAACAACCCTGCAACGAAATAACAAAGAGTCTCTTGTGTCCCCAACACACCCAATACAATGGTAAATTGTATAGGTGCACTAGTTCGGCGAAGAGATGGTGATACAAGTGGTATATGGATGGTAGATAAAGGTTTTTGTAATCTGAAAATATAAAAACAGCAAGGTAACTAATGATAAAAGTGAGCACAAACGGTATTGCAATGCATTGAATCAAGGCCTCGGGTTCTTACTTTCACTAGTGCAAGTTCTCTCAACAATAATAACATAATTGGATCACATAACTATCCCTCAACATGCAACAAAGAGCCACTCCAAAGTCACTAATAGCGAGAACAAACGAAGAGATTATGGTAGGGTATGAAACCACCTTAAAGTTATCCTTTCTGATCGATCTATTCAAGAGTCCATAGTACAATAACATGAAGCTATTACTTCCGTTCAATCTATCATAGAGTTCGTACTAGAATAACACCTTAAGACACAAATCAACCAAAAACCCTAATGTCACCTAGATACTCCAATGTCACCTCAAGTATCCTTGGGTATGATTATACAATATGCATCACACAATCTCAGATTCATCTATTCAAACCAACACAAAGTACTTCAAAGAGTGCCCCAAAGTTTCTACCGAGGAGTCAAGACGAAAGCATGTGCCAACCCCTATGCATAGGTTCATGGGTGGAACCCGCGAGTTGATCACCAAAACATACATCAAGTGGATCAATAGAATACCCCATTGTCACCATGGGTATCCCACGCAATACATACATCAAGTGTTCTCAAATCCTTCAAGACTCAATCCGATAAGATAAGTTCAAAGGGAAAACTCAATCCATTACAAGAGAGTAGAGGGGGAGAAACATCATAAGATCCAACTATAATAGCAAAGCTCGCGATACATCAAGATCGTATCACCTCAAGAACACAAGAGAGAGAGAGAGAGATCAAACACATAGCTACTTGTACATACCCTCAGCCCCGAGGGAGAACTACTCCCTCCTCGTCATGGAAAGCACCGGGATGATGAAGATGGCCACTAGAGAGGGATTCCCCCCTCCGGTAGGGTGCCAAAATGGGTCTAGATTGGTTTTTGGTGGCTACGGAGGCTTCTGGCGGCGGAACTCCCGATCTATTGTGTTCTCCGAAGTTTTTAGGGTATATGGGTATATATAGGAGGAAGAAGTATGTCGGTGGACCTCCGGGCTGTCCACGAGGCAGGGGCACGCCCAAGGGGTGGGCGTGCCCCCCACCCTCGTGGGCAGCTCGGGACTCTCCTGGTCCATCTCCGATACTCCGTGGGCTTCTTCTGGTCCAAAAATAAGTTCCATGAAGTTTCAGGTCAATTGGACTCCGTTTAATTTTCCTTTTCTACGATACTCTAAAATAAGGAAAAACAGAAACTGGCACTGGGCTCTAGGTTAATAGATTAGTCCCAAAAATCATATAAAATAGCATACAAATGCACATAAAACATCCAAGGTTGATAATATAATAGCATGGAACAATCAAAAATTATAGATACGTTGGAGATGTATCAGCATCCCCAAGCTTAATTCCTACTCGTCCTCGAGGAGGTAAATGATAAAAACAGAATTTTTGATGTGGAATGCTACCTAACATATTTCTCTAAGTAATTCTCTTTATTGTGGCAAGAATATTCATATCCATAAGATTCAAGACAAAAGTTTAATATTGACATAGAAATAATAATACTTCAAGCATACTAACTAAACAATTATGTCTTCCCAAAATAACATGGCCAAAGAAAGCTATCCCTACAAAATCATATAGTCTGGCTATGCTCCATCTTCACCACACAAAATATTTAAATCGTGCACAACCCCGATGACAAGCCAAGCAATTGTTTCATACTTTTGATGTTCTCAAACATTTTAAATCTTCACGCAATACATGAGCGTGAGCCATGGACATAGCACTATAGGTGGAATAGAAGGGTGGTTGTGGAGAAGACAAAAAGGGAGAAGATAGTCTCACATCAACTAGGCGTATCAACGGGCTATGGATATGCCCATCAATAGATATCAATGTGAGTGAGTAGGGATTGCCATGCAACGGATGCACTAGAGCTATAAATTTATGAAAGCTCAACAAAAGAAACTAAGTGGGTGTGCATCCAACTAGCTTGCTCACGAAGACCTAGGGCACTTGAGGAGGCCCATTGTTGGAATATACAAGCCAAGTTCTATAATGAAAATTTCCCACTAGTATATGAAAGTGACAAAACAAGAGACTCTCTATCATGAAGATCATGGTGCTACTTTGAAGCACAAGCATTGTCCCTTTTTTGGTCTTTCTTTTTTTATTTGGCCTTTTTTGGGACAATGCTCTATTAATGATGATCATCACACTTCTATTTATTTACAACTCAAAGATCACAACTCGATACTAGAACAAAGTATGACTCTATATGAATGCCTCCTGCGGTGTACCGGGATGTGCAATGACTCATGAGTGACATGTATGAAAGAATTATGAACGGTGGCTTTGCCACAAATACGATATCAACTACATGATCATGCAAAGCAATATGACAATGATGGAGCTTGTCATAGTAAACGGAACGGTGGAAAGTTGCATGGTAGTATATCTCGGAATGGCTACGGAAATGCCATAATAGGTAGGTATGGTGGCTGTTTTGAGGAAGGTATATGGTTGGTTTATGGTACCGGCGAAAGTTGCGCGGTACTAGAGAGGCTAGCAATGGTGGAAGGGTGAGAGTGCGTATAATCCATGGACTCAACATTAGCCATAAAGAACTCACATACTTATTGCAAAAATCTATTAGTTATTGAAACAAAGTACTACACGCATGATCCTACGGGGGTATATTGGTAGGAAAAGACCATCGCTCATCCCTGACCGCCACTCATAAGGAAGACAATCAATAAATAAATCATGCTCCGACTTCGTCACATAACGGTTCACCATACGTGTATGCTACGGGACTCACAAACTTCAGCACAAATATTTCTCAAATTCACAACTACTCAACTAGCACGACTCTAATATCACCATCTCCATATCTCAAAACAATCATCAAGTATCAAACTTCTCATAGTATTCAATGCACTTTATATGAAAGTTTTTATTATATCCCTCTTGGATGCCCATCATATTAGGACTAATTTCATAACCAAAGAAAGTTACCATGCTGTTCTAGAAGACTCTCAAAATAATATAACTGAAGCACAAGAGTTCATCTATTTCTTCGAAATAAAACCACCACCGTTCTCTAAAAGATATAAGTGAAGCACTAGAGCAAATGACAAATTACTCCGAAAGATATAAGTCAAGATAAATGAGTAGTCGAATAATTATGAAACTATGTGAAGACTCTCTAACATTTAATAATTTCATATCTTGGTATTTTATTCAAACAGAAAGCAAAACTAAATAAAATAAAATGACACTCCAAGCAAAACACATATCATGTGGCGAATAAAAATATAGCTCCAAGTAAAGTTACCGATGAACGAATACGAAAGAGGGGATGCCATCCGGGGCATCCCCAAGCTTAGGCTCTTGGTTGTCCTTTAATATTACCTTTGGGTGACTTGGTAATCCCCAAGCTTAGGCTCTTTCCACTCCTTATTCCATAGTCCATCGAATCTTTACCCAAAACTTGAAAACTTCACAACACAAAACTTAACAGAAAACTTGTAAGTTCCGTTAGTATAAGAAAATAAATAACCACTTAGGTACTGTAATAAACTCATTCTAAATTCATATTGGTGTAATATATACTGTATTCCAACCTATCTATGGTTCATACCCTCCAATACTACTCATAGATTCATCGAAATAAGCAAACAACTCATAGAAAATAGAATCTGTCAAAAACAGAACAGTCTATAGTAATATGTATCAAACGTATACTTCTGGAAACCCAAAAATTCTAAAATAAATTTCTGGACGTGAGTAATTTATCTATTAATCATATGAAAAAATAATTAACTAAATATAACTCTCCAATAAAAATGGCAGCAATTCTCATGAGCGCTAAAGTTTTTGTTTTTTACAGCAAGATCAACAAGACTTTCCCCAAGTCTTCCCAAAGGTTCTACTTGGCACAAACACTAATTAGAACATAAAAACTCAATCATAATAGAGGCTAGATAAATTATATATTACTAAATAGGAACAAAAAGCAAGGAGCTAAAATAAAATTGGGTTGCCTCCCAACAAGCGCTATCGTTTAACGCCCCTAGCTAGGCATGATGATTTCAACGATGCTCACATAAAAGATAATAATTGTAACATAAAGAGAGCATCATGAAGAATATTACTAGCACATTTAACTCTAACCCACTTCCTATGCATAGGGATTTTGTGAGCAAACAAATTGTGGGAACAAGAATCAACTTGCATAGGAAGGTAAAACAAGCATAACTTCAAAATTTTAAGCACATAGAGAGGAAACTTGATATTATTGCAATTCCTACAAGCATATATTCCTCCCTAATAATAATTTTCAGTAGCATCATGAATGAATTCAACAATATAACCATCACATAGAGCATTCTTTTCATGATCTACAAGCATAGAAAATTTACTACTCTCAACATAAGCAAAATTCTTCTCAATCGGAATAGTGGGAGTATCATAAGAGACTCGAATACTATAAATTGTTTCCACATTAAAAGAGTAATGTTCAGAAAAAGGGTAATAATAATCATGAAAAGTTTTACAAATATAATCATCACTACTTTTTATAGCATATGTACCATCATAATCATTATCATAAGAAGCAACTTTGTTCTCATCATAATAGATTGAAACCTCTTCCAAGATAGTGGAATCATCACTAAATAAAGTCATGACCTCTCAAAATCCACTTTCATAATTATCATAATAAGATTCAACATCCTCCAAAATAGTGGGATCATTACTTCCTAAAGTTGACACTCTTCCAAACCCACTTTCATCAATATAATCATCATAAGTAGGAGGCATGCTATCATCATAACAAATTTGCATATCAAAACTTGGGAGGCTAGAAATATCATCTTCATTAAACATAGCATCCCCAAGTTTGGGACAAACATTAATTGAAGCAAATATATTCTCAAACATGTCATTCTCATCAAACATAGCATCCCCAAGCTTGGGCCTTTTCATATCATAAGCGTAATCACTTTCATCATTAATAGTATGGATAGCACCAATAGTATAGCAATTATCATCATCACAAGGGGTGATAGGAGCAACATAATTTGGGAGAGATGCCTTTTTACCTTTGCTTCTCCGTCTTTTCTTTTTCTTCTTCACATCATGTGTGGGTTCAACCCTCTTTTTGGAGCTCATTATTAATGAGATTGGTTGAATAGAAGGCTCCTCCTCGTCACCTGATTCATCATAAGAAATAATAGGAGGATATTGGGAAGTCTCTTCCCTTTCATTATTATTCTCTTAATCTTCTATTTGTTTTCTTTTCTTTATGTAATTGGCAAGATAAGGATTTTCAATACAATTCAATGCACAATACATATAAATTTCCTCTAGATCAAAACCAAGAAGTTTATCACGGGCAAATACTGGAAGATAGTTAGTTATACGTTTCATTTCTTCATAACCCATAAGCAAACAAAGTTCATTATGATGTGCAAGAGAAATCAAGTCATCACAATTTTTGGCAACGATTAGATCATGAAAAAATTTGCATCGGATGGTTAAATGACCACCTTCATTGCAAAGTTCACAAGTACGGCCAAGAAAATTTAAATTTTCAGCACAAACATCTAGCCTTTCATGCAACCATTTAGTTTATAAGTACTTATGCCTCTTGCAAAATCTATCTTCCCTAATTGGTGTGTACTTGCAAACTCTATGCACTCCACAAAAATCGACATGCTTATAAGAGACATTCTCATCATAACTAGTGTAATCATGATTAGTACTATGGATATTCAAAGAGTTCATACTAATAACATTGCAATCATGCTCATCATTCAAAGATTTAGTGCCAAAAATTTTAATACATTCTTCTTCTTACACTTGGCACAATTTTCCTTTCCATCATACTCACGAAAGATATTAAAAAGATGAAGCGTATGAGGCAAACTCAATTCCATTTTTTTGTAGTTTTCTTTTATAAACTAAACTAGTGCTAAAACAAGAAACAAAAAGATTCGATTGCAAGATCTAAAGATATACCTTCAAGCGCTAACCTCCCCGGCAACGGCGCTAGAAAAGAGCTTGATGTCTACTACACAACCTTCTTCTTGTAGACGTTGTTGGGCCTCCAAGTGCAGAGGTTTGTAGGACAGTAGCAAATTTCCCTCAAGTGGATGACCTAAGGTTTATCAATCCGTAGGAGGCGTAGGATGAAGATGGTCTCTCTCAAGCAACCCTGCAACCAAATAACAAAGAGTCTCTTGTGTCCCCAACACACCCAATACAATGGTGAATTGTATAGGTGCACTAGTTCGGCGAAGAGATGGTGATACAAGTGGTATATGGATGGTAGATAAAGGTTTTTGTAATCTGAAAATATAAAAACAGCAAGGTAACTAATGATAAAAGTGAGCACAAACGGTATTGCAATGCGTTGAAACAAGGCCTCGGGTTCATACTTTCACTAGTGCAAGTTCTCTCAACAATAATAACATAATTGGATCACATAACTATCCCTCAACATGCAACAAAGAGTCACTCCAAACTCACTAATAGCGGAGAACAAACGAAGAGATTATGGTAGGGTACGAAACCACCTTAAAGTTATCCTTTCTGATCGATCTATTCGAGTCCGTAGTAAAATAACATGAAGCTATTCTTTCCGTTCAATCTATCATAGAGTTTGTACTAGAATAACACCTTAAGACATAAATCAACCAAAAACCCTAATGTCACCTAGATACTCCAATGGCACCTCAAGTATCCGTGGGTATGATTATACGATATGCATTACACAATCTCAGATTCATCTATTCAAACCAACACAAAGTACATCAAAGAGTGCCCCAAAGTTTCTACCGGAGAGTCAAGCCGAAAGCCTGTGCCAACCCCTATGCATAGGTTCATGGGCGGAACCCGCGAGTTGATCACCAAAACATACATCAAGTGGATCAATAGAATACCCCATTGTCACCACGGGTATCCCACGCAAGACATACATCAAGTTTTCTCAAATCCTTAAAGACTCAATCCGATAAGATAACTTCAAAGGGAAAACTCAATCCATTACAAGAGAGTAGAGGGGGAGAAACATCATAAGATCCAACTATAATAGCAAAGCTCATGATACATCAAGATCGTATCACCTCAAGAACATGAGAGAGAGAGAGAGATCAAACACATAGCTACTGGTACATACCCTCAGCCCTGAGGGAGAACTACTCCCTCCTCATCATGGAAAGCACCGGGATGATGAAGATGGCCACCGGAGAGGGATTCCCCCCTCCGGCAGGGTGCCGGAACGGGTCTAGATTGGTTTTCGGTGGCTACGGAGGCTTCTGGCAGTGGAACTCCCGATCTATTGTGTCCTCCGAAGTTTTTAGGGTATATGGGTATATATAGGAGGAAGAAGTACGTCGGTGGACCTCCGGGCTGTCCACGAGGCAGGGGGCACCCCCCACCCTCGTGGGCAGCTCGGGACTCTCCTGGTCCATCTCCGATACTCCGTGGACTTCTTCTGGTCCAAAAATAAGTTCCGTGAAGTTTCAAGTCAATTGGACTCCGTTTGATTTTCCTTTTTTGTGATACTCTAAAACAAGGAAAAAACAGAACTGGCACTGGGCTCTAGGTTAATAGGTTAGTCCCAAAAATCATACAAAATAGCATATAAATGCACATAAAACATCCAAGGTTGATAATATAATAGCATGGAACAATCAAAAATTATAGATACGTTGGAGACGTATCAGTGTCCTCGGTCATGGGCAAGGGTTCGTACTAGGTCACACTGTTCGATCAACACTCACATGACGGAATGACTTATAGGTGATTTATATGTTGATATGTTGAGCAGTACAGATTGGCAGGATGCTGATGATGACATACGAGACCAAGTGTTGGTCGTGGTAGTGATCGCCGGAAGGATCACATTTGAGACCAAGTGTTGGTCGTGGTAGTGATCACCGGAAGGATCACGTTTGAGACCAAGTGTTGGTCATTGAGAGAGTCCTGGATTAGGGGGTCTCCGGACAGCCGGACTATATCCTTTGGCAGGACTATTGGACTATGAAGATACGAGATTGAAGACTTCGTCCCGTGTCCGGATGGGACTCTACTTGGCATGGAAGGCAAGCTAGGCAATACGGGTATGTATATCTCCTCCTTTGTAACCGACCTTGTGTAACCCTAGCCCCCTCCGGTGTCTATATAAACTGGAGGGCTTTAGTCTGTAGGACAAGATACAATCATACCTTAGGCTAGCTTCTAGGGTTTAGCCTCTCCGATCTCGTGGTAGATCAACTCTTGTAATACTCATATGATCAAGAATAAATCAAGCAGGACATAGGGTTTTAACTCCATCAAGAGGGCCTGAACCTGGGTAAAACATCATGTTCACTGCCTCCCCGTTACCATCCGCCTTAGACGCACAATTCGGGACCCCCTACCCGATATCCGCCGGTTTTGACACCGACATTGGTGCTTTCATTGAGAGTTCCTCTGTGTCGTCGCTGTTAGGCTTGATGGCTCCTAGGATCATCTATAGCGATGCAGTCCAGGGTGAGACTTTTCTCCCCAGATAGATCTTTGTGTTCGGCGGCTACGCACTGCGGGCCAACTCGCTTGGCCATCTGGAGCAGATTGAAAGTTACGCCCCTGGCCACCAGGTCAGGTTTGGAAGCTTAAACTACACGGCCGATATCCGCGGAGACTTAATCTTTGACGGATTCGAGCCCCTGCCTTGTGCGCCACGCGGTCACGATGAGTACGATTTAGCTCTACCATCGGACCGTACTCAGGAGATCGCACTGGAAGCCGCTCCGACCCTCAATTCGGAGCCAGTTTCGCCATCCGTGGACGGGTGGATAGACCCCGTCACGGAGGCCGTACCCTCTGCGGCGATCGAACCGAATATCAACCTTACCCTTCACGAGAGCCATGATGCCAAACTACCGAATTCTTCCCCGGCCACGGACTCCGAACCTCCTGCGCCCGTGCCTATTGAATCCGACTGGGCGCCGATCATGGAGTTTACCTCCATGGATATCTTTTCGCACTCACCCTTCGGCGACATACTGAACTCATTAAGGTCTCTCTCCTTGTCAGGAGAGTCCTGGCCGAACTATGTCCGGCAGGATTGGGATGTGGATGACGAAGAAATTCGCTGCCCACCCACCACCCACTTAGTAGCCACTGTCGATGATTTGACTGACATGCTCGACTTCGACTCCGAAGACATTGACGGTATGGACGACGATGCAGGAGACGAATAGGAACCACTGCCCACAGGGCACTGGACGCCCACTTCATCATATGATGTATACATGGTGGACACACCCAAAGAAAATAACGACGAGGAACGGAAGGACGCAGCGAAGGGTTGTTCCCTCGAGAAGCAGTCAAAAGCGGCGGTCTAAGCGCCGCTCCAAATCCCGCCTCGGCAGAAACAATGATCATATAGACCCAGCGTTAGAGCAGGGTGAACCATCGCCCGACCACGGCAACACGGAGAATCAAACCGAACAACCCGACTCTGTCAAAGATAACAGTTCGGACGACATCACACCGGACAGACACCCGGAGCAACAGAATGCCCATCAAAGGCTTGTTGCCACTGCGAGGAGTCTGAAAAAGCAGAAGCAAAGGCTCAGGGCTGCACAAGACACACTCAGAATCAGATGGAGTGAAGTACTCAACACTGCTGCGAAGTACAGCGGTAATTGCCACACCAAGAGCTACCTGAAGCAAAAGTTGCTACCTGAAATCGATGAGGAGGCCTTAGATCCCCTGCAATTAGAAAACAAAACGGCCATCCGATCGGATAGACGACCTCGTGGCCAACATAGAGCGGCAAATGACGCCGCACATAAGCCAGTACGCGATCCACGCGAGGGCTCGCATCAAAAGGACGGCGCAACCAGATCCATATACGGGCCACGCAAGCGTGCTCCAGTATGCAATGCAACACAACAAACATCCGAACACCACGGTACACCCAAATACAGGGGTGCCGCACACCCCCTATGTTTCACCGGTGAGGTGCTGGACCATGAATTTCCAGAGGGATTCAAACCCGTAAACATAGAGGCGTACGACGGAACGACAGACCCTGGGGTCTGGACTGAGGACTACATCCTCCATATCCATATGGCTCGAGGAGACGATCTCCACGCCATCAAGTACTTACCCTCAAGCTCAAAGGGCCAGCTCGGCACTAGCTTAAAAACCTCCCCAAAAACTCCATCGGAAGCTGGGAAGAGCTCGAAGACGCGTTTCGAGCAAATTTTCAAGGGACCTATGTCCGACCACCGGATGCAGACGATTTAAGTCATATAACTCAATAGCCCGGAGAGTCAGCCCGAAAGCTTTGGAACAGGTTCCTCACTAAAAAGAACCAAATAGTTGACTGTCTGGACGCCGAAGCCTTAGCAGCTTTCAAGCATAGCGTTCGGGATGAATGGCTTGCCAGACACCTCGGCTAAGAAAAGCCTAGAACAATGGCAGCATTAACAAGCCTCATGACCCGCTTTTGCGAGGGCGAGGACAGCTGGTTAGCCCGATGCAGCACCAGCGACCCAAGTACATCCGAATTCAGGGATGGAAATGGGAAAGCACGACGTAACAAAAATAAGCGCCAGAATAAAGAAGACATCCCGAAGAGCACGACGGTAAAGGCCGGATTCATAAGCTCTCGGCCAGGTTAGCAAAAGCTGCCCTCCAAAGGCAACAGAGACGAACTGTCCAGCCTAAACAAAATTCTAGACCAAATATGTCAGATTCATAACACCCCCGATAAACCTGCAAATCATACCCATAGAGAATGTTGGGTCTTCAAGCAGTCCGGCAAGCTCAACGCGAACATAAGGGGCAGGTTACACCAAGCGAAGACGAGGACGAGCCTCGCAAGCACAACACTGGGGAACAGATGAAATTCCCACCAGAAGTCAAAACAGTCAACGTGTTACACGTGATAAAGGGGAGAAACAAAGCGGCACTCCCAGAGACGCATGCCCCAGGGCCTATCACCACGGAGTTCGGCCACTGGTCGTCCCAACCTATCACCTTTGACCATCGGGATTACTCGGCAAGTATCCGGCGTGCAGGATGGGCTACCTTGGTATTAGACCCAATAATTGATGGATACCACTTCACATGAGTCCTGATGGACAGCGGCAACAGTTAAAACCTGATATATCAGGACACAGTCCGCAACATGGGGATAGACCTAGCAAAAATTACCCATAGCAATACTACCTTTAAAGGAGTAACGCCAGGCCCAGAAGCCCATTGCACGGGCTCCCTGCTACTAGAGGTTATATTCGGCTTTCCCGATAACTTCCGCAGCGAAAAGTTGACCTTCCACATCGCTCCATTCCAAAGTGGCTATCAAGCACTACTCGGACGCGAAGCTTTTGCTCGCTTTAACGCAATACCACATTATGCTTCTCTCATACTTAAGATGCCCGGTCCATGTGGCATCATTACAGTAAACGGAAATATTAAGCGCTCCTTGCGCGCGGAAGACCATGCGGCTGCCTTGGCAGCCGCACACTAAACGGCCTCACCAACTAAAGCATCTGACAGATCGTTAAGACCATGGACGCGGTTAGACGAGTCCGGCGCAGCTATATGTAATGGATAGAGGTTTGATGGCTATACCCCTATTACAATACAAGGGGCTCAACGCGCGCAAACAAGTGGCAATTAGGCTCAATTTTACTCATCTTGAACTATACATAGTTTCTTTAGTATAACCTACCTTTTTGCACGACCACTTTTCAACTAAGTTCCTCTCTTTTACAGATGACCATCGTGCTACACCCGTCCAGACGTGCAGCAGGGACCCGTTCCAAGGATTCTTTTTAGATTAAGACCCTGCGTAAACCTATTTTACTATCTCTTGTTGATACACATCCCCCGGATTCTCAGTACAATTGAGAAGGATGCTGACGTATTGGCATGTGGCCATGTCAGAATATTGCACGTACCTGGACACCAGGGGCTTATTACAAAGGGCACTGCTTAAGCCCGGTTTCCACCATAAAGACCGAATACCTTAGGGAGTGTTCGGGGTCGCGAGTTTGGCCTTATATGCATCAGCTCAGAATCATGTCTTTGGTCAAATGTTGGTTTTGCCCGGCTCCTGTGTTTTGTTGCCTTACGTTCCGCTCTATCGGCTAAGGCGGCACTAGGAGAACTACTACGCTTGTGCCCTGGTTTATCCGGACGAGCACCTCGGTAGAGAAAGCCGAAAACTGACTGTCATGATATAGCGTGAGACTGGTCAACCACTCGATGACCTAGCGGAATCTTCGGGATTCCTCCGCTTTAACGAAGGGCCGTTTCCCGGCCAGGCATGTAAGCACCCCGAATACGGATGAGTGCAGAGCCACCAGGGCTATATAGTAGCCCCACCGTCAAACTCCTCTGGCTAAGTGAAAGTGTTAAAGCATTATAGTCCGGTTGCCTAGTTCGCTGCGCTATCACCTCCTTAATGGACCAAGATGTTGGATCAAGTGTGAACATGCGTCTTCTGCGAACACCCCCGCATTATATGCGTGGGGGCTGAAGCCGATGACTGCAATCTTTCAGGTTATATACATATATACATAAACGGCCGCATAGGAGGCATCATAGCACTTTTGGGCAAAAGTATAAATACAGCCTTGATAAATTCAATAAAACATTGTTTTTACAATGGGAATACATGTCACTCAAACATAATATTCTTCGAGCACTGAGCCTCTATCGAACGAGCGCCTTCAAGAACTTCTTCAAAGTAGTGCTCGGCAGCCACTCGGCCTATGGCCGAACCCTGTGCGGCAACAGTGTTGGCATCCATCTCCGCCCAGTAAGTTTTAACACGGGCAAGAGCCATCCGCGAGCCTTCTATGCACGCCGACCTCTTTACAGCATCAATGTGTGGCATAGCACCAAGGAATTGTTGCACTAAGCTAAAGTAGCTATTCGGCCTTGGCCCTCCTGGCCACAAATGATCCACAACGGACCTCATGGCCAGTCCGGATAATCTATGGAGCTCGGCCCAACCGGTCAATCGCTCATTCAGCAACAACGGATGGACTGGAGCGTGAAACTGTGACCAGAACAGCTTGTCCACTTCAGGACCCTTCTGATCCTTGAAGTACTCGGTCGCATCTGCAGCACTCGCATCCAAATCCATGTACTCATCCGCAGAACTCCATAGCCCGTCCAGAGGAGCATATTTCGGATCTTCAAACTTAGTCCGCAACAAGAATGACTTCCCAGAAACAATATCCGCATCTTGATTCAGCTCCTCCTTCGTCGCTCTAATTTTGGAGCAGGCCTCCTTGGCAGCCACCCGGGCCTTCTCCAGGTCCGTCGCCTTCACCCTGTTTTCTTCTTCAAGAAGCCGGTAACGGTCAGCAGCATCTTTTAACTCCACGACCACCTTGGCAATTTTTTCTTTGCTCCTGCAATGTGCGGCCTGTTCGGCCCTTAACTCTTCGGCCGCCTTTAAAGCTGTCGCATTACTACTCCTTGCTTGATCCTTGGCTCGGGCAAGCTCTGCCCGCAGGGTCTCCACGGTGGCAGCTCCATCTGTAGTCACAACTTATTAAAGATACTGGCATCATGCTGCTCTTACTTTGTGACATTCACCAGAAAAATCACCTACACTGTGCCTCGTCTAGCCGCTTGTTAACAAGCACGATGTCGGCATCGGCCGCATCCAGTTGCCGCTTTAGTTCGGCAACCCCATAAGTCCGGCTAGCCACCGGAGCTTCAACCACCTACACATAAAGACTATGATCCTCTGTTTGCCGCTATTCTCGACGACAACCAGAGTCTCAGGGGCTACTATCTACACAGGGCACACCTAAAAATGTGCGGTATTGTCAAAAATGTACATCATTTCACGTATCTCAAAACCTTTCAGTAGACTCATAAACGCTTCATGCAACCCGCTTTCAGCGGACGAAATCCTTTCAATCACCATACTCATCAACATACGGTGCTCTTATGAGATAGTCGCTCGCTCAAGCAGATCCCTCAGTACGTCTGACCGCATACCAGATGGTGCCGGACTCTTCTGATTGCTCTCTTCAAGAGCCAGATACTGGGGACTTCGGGTGGCCATAGGATTACCTTCTGGCCTTGCCAGATCAGGAGAAACCCTCCGCGACGACACTTCAAGGTCGCCCGCTTCTTGAGCTGGGGAGTCCGGAGGAGGCGTTTTGCTCTCCATCATCTCCGGAAGAAGATCCCCTGAAGACGAGCTCTGCTGAGAAGGGCTAAGATCCGAACTGCAAGATAAATGCTTCAGTTATTTTCCTCAGAAGTAAGGTAGGATATCTTCACTATTAAGTACTTTTTGGTTACTTACAGCTCGTTAGAGGGCTGATCCCCGCGCGGACATTGTGTGGCAAGAACACCCTCCGAGGCAGGACCCTCTGGTGGAGATTTCTTCTCCCGTTTGGAAACCTTGGTTTCCGGATCATCAGAGGTAGTCCTCTTCCTTCCCCAGGGAGAGAGAATTTCAGATTCTTCCCCTTGGTTATCCTCCCTCGTAGAGGCGCTCATTCCCTCAGTTGGAATAGGTAGCGATGGAGGCCCGCTTTCACCCTCTTTATTCCCCCTTCATCTTCCTTTGAGGGCACCAGACAAGGTGCTGGCTCGAGCATCTTTTCCAGCACCGGATGGTCCAGGCCTTCAGGAAGGGGGGCCGAACACCAAATCATCTTCGCCTTTGTTATCCAGTCCTGGTCAAAGAGCGATTCTTCAGAATGATGTCATGATAAATAAAAGGACAGTGTGTTCGGCCATGGGATTACTTACTTGGGCAGTGGTGCGGTTGCTGCTCAAGCCCACGTCCTCGGTAGTGTCCGGACACTCTATTTGGGGTCCGAAGAACGATTTGTACATCTCCTTGTGCGTCATGCCAAGGAAATTCTGAACAGTACGCGGTCCTTCCAGGTTGAATTCCCACATGCGGAGGGGCCGGCGTGAAGGAAATATGCCCTAGAGGCAATAATAAAGTTATTATTGATTTCCTTATATCATGATAAATGTTTATTATTCATGCTAGAATTGTATTAACCAGAAACATAATACATGTGTGAATACATAGACAAACAGAGTGTCACTAGTATGCCTCTACTTGACTAGCTCGTTGATCAAAGATGGTTAAGTTTCCTAACCATAGACATGAGTTGTCATTTGATTAACGGTATCACATCATTAGGAGAATGATGTGATTGACTTGACCCATTCCGTTAGCTTAGCACTTGATCATTTAGTTTGTTGCTATTGCTTTCTTCATGACTTATACATGTTCCTATGACTATGAGATTATGCAACTCCCGTTTACCGGAGGAACACTTTGTGTGCCACCAAACGTCACAACGTAACTGGGTGATTATAAAGGTGCTCTATAGGTGTATCCAAAGGTACTTGTTGGGTTGGCGTATTTCAAGATTAGGATTTGTCACTCCGATTGTCGGAGAGGTATCTCTGGGCCCACTCGGTAATGCACATCACTATAAGCCTTGCAAGCATTGCAACTAATGAGTTAGTTGCGGGATGATGTATTACGGAACGAGTAAAGAGACTTGCCGGTAACGAGATTGAACTAGGTATTGAGATACCGACGATCGAATCTCGGGCAAGTAACATACCAATGACAAAGGGAACAACGTATGTTGTTATGCGGTATGATCGATAAAGATCTTCCTATAATATGTAGGAGCCAATATGGGCATCCAGGTCCCGCTATTGGCTATTGACCAGAGAGGTGTCTCGGTCATGTCTACATTGTTCTCGAACCCGCAGGGTCCGCACGCTTAATGTTCATTGACGATATAGTATTATATGAGTTATGTATGTTGGTGACCGAATGTTGTTCGGAGTCTCGGATGAGATCACGGACATGACGAGGAGCTCCGGAATGGTCCAGAGGTAAAGATTCATATATTGGATGATATGGTTTGGTCAAGGGGTCAGGCCCATGGGGCTATAAGTCGGTGCAAAAGGAGTTTTGCGGAAGCCAGGGGCCAAACGCCGGAGACCCTGGCGTCTGGCCCTGGGCCAGACGCCGAGGCCCATGGCGTCTGGGCCAGACGCTAAGGATTGTGGCGTTTGGTTCTGGAGTTCGAGTGGGACTCTTGACTTTCAGGCAAAACCTACTTTGAGGAGGCTTTTGCTCCAAGTTTCAACCCCAGGGCTCAACATATAAATAGAGGGGCAGGGCTAGCACCAAAGACACATCAAGAAACACCAAGTCGTGTGCAGGCAACCCCGTCCCCTCTAGTTTGTCCTCCATCATAGTTTTCGTAGTGCTTAGGCGAAGCCCTGCGGAGATTGTTCTTCACCAACACCGTCACCATGCCGTCGTGCTGCTATAACTCATCTACTACTTCGCCCCTCTTGCTGGATCAAGAAGGCGAGGACATCACCGAGCCGAACGTGTGCAGAACTCAAAGGTGCCATGCTTTCGGTACTTGGATCGGTCGGATCGTGAAGACGTACGACTACATCAACCGTGTTGATATAACGCTTCCGCGAACGGTCTACGAGGGTGCGTAGACAACACTCTCCCCTCTTGTTGCTATGCATCACCATGATCTTGCGTGTGCGTAGGAAATTTTTGAAATTACTACGTTCCCCAACAGTGGCATCCGAGCCAGGTTTTATGCGTAGATGTCACATGCACGAGTATAACACAAGTGAGTTGTGGGCGATATAAGTCATACTTCTTACCAGTATGTCATACTTTGGTTCGGCAGTATTTTTGGATGAAGCAGCCCGGACCAACATTACGCGTACGCTTACGTGAGACTGGTTCTACCGACGTGCTTTGCACACAAGTGGCTGGCGGGTGTCAGTTTCTCCAACTTTAGTTGAACCGAGTGTGGCTACGCCCGGTCCTTGTGAAGGTTAAAACAGCACCAACTTGACAAACTATCGTTGTGGTTTTGATGCGTAGGTAAGAACGGTTCTTGCTAAGCCCGTAGCAGCCACGTAAAATTTGCAACAACAAAGTAGAGGACGTCTAACTTGTTTTTGCAGGGCATGTTGTGATGTGATATGGTCAAGACATGATGCAAAATTTTATTGTATGAGATGATCATGTTTTCTAACCAAGTTATCAGCAACTGGCAGGAGCCATATGGTTGTCTCTTTATTGTATGCAATGCAATTGCCCTGTAGTGCTTTACCTTATCACTAAGCGGTAGCGATAGTCGTGGAAGCATAAGATTGGTGAGATGACAACGATGCTACGATGGAGATCAAGGTGTCGCGCCGGTGATGATGGTGATCATGAAGGTGCTTTGGAGCTGGAGATCACAAGCACAAGATGATGATGGCCATATCATATCACTTATATTGATTGCATGTGATCTTTTATGCATCTTATCTTGCTTTGATTGACGGTAGCATTATAAGATGATCCCTCACTAAATTATCAAAGTATAAGTGTTCTCCCTGAGTATGCACCGTTGCGAAAGTTCTTTGTGCTGAGACACCACGTGATGATCGGGTGTGATAGGCTCTACGTTCAAATACAATGGGTGCAAAACAGTTGCACACGCGGAATACTCAGGTTAAACTTGACGAGCCTAGCATATAACAGATATGGCCTCGGAACACGGAGACCGAAAGGTCGAGCGTGAATCATATAGTAGATATGATCAACATAAGTGATGTTCACCATTGATACTACTCCATCTCACGTGATTATCGGACATGGTTTAGTTGATATGGATCGCGTGATCACTTAGAGGATTAGAAGTGGGAGTTCTTAAGTAATATGATTAATTGAACTTAAATTTATCATGAACTTAGTCCTGGTAGTATTAGCATATCTATGTTGTAGATCAATAGCTCGCATTTAGCTCCCCTATTTTATTTTTGATATATTCCTAGAGAAAACTAAGTTGAAAGATGTTAGTAGGAATGATGCGGATTGGATCCGTGATCTGAGGTTTATCCTCATTGCTGCACAGAAGAATTATGTCCTTGATACACCGCTAGGTGACAAACCTATTGGAGGAGCAGATGCAGATGTTATGAGTGTTTGGCTAGCTCAATATGATGACTACTTGATAGTTTAGTGCACCATGCTTAAACGGCTTAGAATCGGGACTTCAAAGACGTTTTGAACGTCATGGACCATATGAGATGTTCCAGGATTTGAAGTAAATATTTCAAGCAAATACCCGAGTTGAGAGATATGAAGTCTCCAACAAGTTCTATAGCTAAAAGATGGAGGAGAATAGCTTAAGCAGTGAGCATGTGCTCAGATTGTCTGGGTACTACAATCGCTTGAATCAAGTGGGAGTTAATCTTCTAGATAAAATAGTGATTGACAGAATTCTTTAGTCACCATCACCAAGTTAGTAGAACTTCGTGATGAACTATAATATGCAAGGGATAACGGAAATGATTCCCAAGCTCTTTGTGATGCTGAAATCGACGAAGGTAGAAATCAAGAAAAGCATTGAGTGTTGATGCAAACAAAACCACTAGTTTCAAGTAAAGGGACAAAGGGAAGAAAGGGGAACTTCAAGAAGAACGGCAAGCAAGTTGCTGCTCAAGTGAAAAACCCAAGTATGGACCTAAGCCTGAAACTGAGTGCTTCTTCTGCAAAGGGACTAGTCACTGGAAGCGGAACTACCACAAGTAATTGGCGGATAAGAAGGATGGCAAAGTGAACATAGGTATATTTGATATACATGTTATTGATGTGTACTTTACTAGTGTTTATAGCAACCCCTTAGTATTTGATACTAGTTCAGTTGCTAAGAATAGTAACTCGAAATAGGAGTTGCAGAATGAACATAGACTAGTTAAGGGTGACGTGACAATGTGTATTGGAAATGGTTCCAAGATTGATATGATCATCATCGCACACTCCCTATACTTTCGGGATTAGTGTTAAACCTAAAATAAATGTTATTTAATGTTTGCATTGAGCATGAATATGATTGGATCATGTTTATTGCAATACGGTTATTCATGTAAGTTATAGAATAATTGTTGTTCTATTTACATGAATAAAACCTTCTAGGGTCATACACCCAATGAAAATGGTTTGTTGGATCTTGATCGTGGTGATACACATTTTCATAATATTGAAGCCAAAAGATGCAAAGTTAACAATGATAGTGCAACTTATTTGTGGCACTGCCGTTTAGGTCATATTGGTGTAAAGCGCATGAAGAAAATCCATGCTGATTGGCTTTTGGAATCACTTGATTATGAATCAGTTGATGCTTTTAAACCATGCTTCATAGGCAAGATGACTAAGAATCTGTTCTCCGGAACAATAGAACGAGCAACAGATTTGTTGGAAATCATACATACTGATGTATGTGGTCCGATGAATATTGAGGCTCGCGGCAGGTATCGTTATTTTCTGATCTTCACAGATGATCTGAGCAGATATGAGTATATCTACTTGATGAAACACAAGTCTGAAACAGTTGAAAAGTTCAAAGAATTTCAGAGTGAAGTGGAGAATCATCGTAACAAAATAAAAGTTTCTACTATATGATCGCAGAAGTAAAATATTTGAGTTACGAGTTTGTCCTTCAGTTAAAACAATGTGAAATAGTTTCACTACTCACGCCACCTGGAACACCATAGTGTAATGGTGTGTCCGAATGTCGTGACCGTACTTTATTAGATATGGTTCAATCTATGATGTCTCTTACCAATTTACCACTATCGTTTTGGGGTTATGCATTAGAGACAGCTACATTCACGTTAAATAGGGCACCATCTAAATCCGTTGAGACGACACCATATGAATTATGGTTTGGCAAGAAACCTAAGCTGTCGTTTCTTAAAGTTTGAGGTTGCAATGCTTATGTGAAAAAGTTTCAACCTGATAAGCTCAAACCCAAATCGGAGAAGTGCTTATTCATAGGATACCCAAAAGAAAATGTTGGGTACACCTTCTATCACAGATCCGAAGGCAAGTTATTCATTGCTGAGAATGGATCCTTTCTAGAGAAGGAGTTTCTCTCGAAAGAAGTGAGTGGGAGGAAAGTAGAACTTGATGAGGTAACTGTACATGCTCACTTATTGGAAAGTAGTTCATCACAGAAATCTGTTTCTGTGACTCCTACACCAATTAGTGAGGAAGCTAATGATGATAATCATGTAACTTCACATCAAGTTACTACCGAACCTCGTAGGTCAACAAGAGTGAGATCCGCACCAGAGTGGTATGGTAATCCTATTCTGGAGGTCATGTTAATTGACCATGACGAACCTACGAACTATGAGGAAGCGATGATGAGCCCAGATTCCGCGAAATGGCTTGAGGCCATGAAATCTGAGATGAGATCCATGTATGAGAACAATCTATGGACTTTGATTGACTTGCCCATTGATCGGCGAGCCATTGAGATTAAATGGATCTTCAAGAGGAAGACAGACGCTGATAGTAGTGTTACTATCTACAAAGCTAGAATTGTCGCAAAAAGGTTTTCGACAAGTTCAAGGTATTGACTACGATGAGAGTTTCTCACTCGTATCTATGCTTAAGTCTGTCCAAATCATGTTAGGAATTGCCGCATTTTATGAAATCTGGCAAATGGATAACCAAAACTGCATTCCTTAATGGATTTATTAAATAAGAGTTGTATATGATGCAATCAGAAGGTTTTGTCAATCCTAAAGGTGCTAACAAAAATTGCAAGCTCCAGCTATCCATCTATGGACTGGTGCAAGCATCTCGGAGTTGGAATATACGCTTTGATAAGTTGATCAAAGCATATAGTTTTATACAGACTTGCGGTGAAGCCTATATTTACAAGAAAGTGAGTGGGAGCACTACAGCATTTCTGGTAAGTATATGTGAATGACATATTGTTGATTGGAGATAATGTAGAATTATTCTGCAAAGCATAAAGGAGTGTTTGAAAGGAGTTTTTCAAAGAAAGACCTCGGTGAAGCTGCTTACATATTGAGCATCAAGATCTATAGAGATAGATCAAGATGCTTGATAAGTTTTTCAATGAGTACATACCTTGACAAGATTTTGATGTAGTTCAAAACGGAATAGTCAAAGAAAGAATTCTTGCCTGTGTTACAAGGTGTGAAACTGAGTAAAATTTAAAGCCCGACCACGGCAGAAGATAGAAAGAGAATGAAAGTCATTCCCTATGCCTTGTCCATAGATTCTATAAAATATGCCATGCTGTGTACCAGATCTATTATATACCCTACACTGTTTTTGGCAAGGGAGTACAATAGTGATCTAGGAGTAGATCACTGGACAGTGGTCAAAATTATCCTTAGTGAAATAAGGATATGTTTCTCGATTATGGAAGTGACAAAAAGGTTCATCGTAAAAGGTTATGTCGATGCAAATTTTGACACTAATCCAAATGACTCTAAGGCTCAATCTGGATACATCTTGATAGTGGGAGCAATTAGCTAGAGTAGCTCCATGCAGAGCATTGTTGACATAGAAATTTGCAAAATACATACGGATCTGAATGTGCCAGACCCGTAGACTAAACTTCTCTCAGAAGCAAAACATGATCACACCTTACTACTCTTTGGGTGTTAATCACATAGCGATGTGAACTAGATTGTTAACTCTAGTAAACCCTTTGGGTGTTGGTCACACGACGATGTGAACTATGGGTGTTAATCACATGGTGATGTGAACTATTGGTGTTAAATCACATGGAGATGTGAACTAGATTATTGACTCTAGTGAAAGTGGGAGACTGAAGGAAATATGCCCTAGAGGCAATAATAAAGTTATTGTTTATTTCCTTATATCATGATAAATGTTTATTATTCATGCTAGAATTGTATTAAACGAAAACATAATACATGTGTGAATACATAGACAAACAGAGTGTCACTAGTATGCCTCTACTTGACTAGCTCGTTGATCAAAGATGGATAAGTTTCCTAACCATAGACATGAGTTGTCATTTGATTAACAGGATCACATCATTAGGAGAATGATGTGATTGACTTGACCCATTCCGTTAGCTTAGCACTTGATCGTTTAGTTTGTTGCTATTGCTTTCTTCATGACTTATACATGTTCCTATGACTATGAGATTATGCAACTCCCGTTTACCGGAGGAACACTTTGTGTGCCACCAAACATCACAACGTAACTGGGTGATTATAAAGGTGCTCTACAGGTGTCTCCAAAGGTACTTGTTGGGTTGGCGTATTTCGATATTAGGATTTGTCACTCCGATTGTCGAAGAGGTATCTCTGGGCCCACTCGGTAATGCACATCACTATAAGCCTTGCAAGCATTGCAACTAATGAGTTAGTTGCGGGATGATGTATTACGGAACGAGTAAAGAGACTTGCCGGTAACGAGATTGAACTATGTATTGAGATACCGACGATCGAATCTCGGGCAAGTAACATACCGATGACAAAGGGAACAACGTATGTTATTATGCAGTCTAACTGATAAAGATCTTCGTAGAATATGTAGGAGCCAATATGGGCATCCAGGTCCCGCTATTGGTTATTGACCAGAGAGGTGTCTTGGTCATGTCTACATTGTTCTCGAACCCGTAGGGTCCGCACACTTAACGTTCGTTGATGATATAGTATTATATGAGTTATGTATGTTGGTGACTGAATGTTGTTTGGAGTCCCGGATGAGATCATGGACATGACGAGGAGCTCCGGAATGGTCCGGAGGTAAAGATACATATATTGGATGATATGGTTTGGCCAAGGGGTCAGGCCCATGGGGCTATAAGTCGGTGCCAAAGGAGTTTCACGGAGGCCAGGGGGCCAAACGCCGGAGACCCTGGCGTCTGGCCTTGGGCCAGACGCTGAGGCCCATGGCGTCTGGGCAGACGCCAAGGATTGTGGCATTTGGTCCTGGAGTCCGATTGGGACTCTTTCCTTTCGGGCAAAACCAACTTTGAGGAGGCTTTTGCTCCAAGTTTTGACCCCCGGGCTCAACATATAAATAGAGGGGCATGGCTAGCACCAAAGACACATCAAGAAACACCAAGCCGTGTGCAGGCAACCCCGTCCCCTCTAGTTTGTCCTCCGTCATAGTTTTCGTAGTGCTTAGGCGAAGCCCCGCGGAGATTATTCTTCACCAACACCGTCACCACGCCGTCGTGCTGCCGGAACTCATCTACTACTTCGCCCCTCTTGCTGGATCGAGAAGGCGAGGACATCACCGAGCCAAACGTGTGCAGAACTCAGAGGTGCCGTGCTTTCGGTACTTGGATCGGTCGGATTGTGAAGATGTAAGACTACATCAACCGCGTTGATATAACGCTTCCGCGAACGGTCTACGAGGGTACGTAGGCAACACTCTCCCCTCTCGTTGCTATGCATCACCATGATCTTCCGTGTGCGTAGGAAATTTTTGAAATTACTACGTTCCCCAACACGG
The DNA here is from genome assembly GCF_002162155.2 of Triticum dicoccoides. Classification (NCBI taxonomy): domain Eukaryota; kingdom Viridiplantae; phylum Streptophyta; class Magnoliopsida; order Poales; family Poaceae; genus Triticum; species Triticum dicoccoides. The sequence continues at coordinate 537,940,524 of NC_041386.1, read as the reverse complement.
CGCTTGCAAGGCTGGACTCGACGAACCAACATAACTTGCATTACCATAACCAGACTGAAATCTCCCTCGAAGAGATCTCGGATACGGCTCCGCAGTATTGGCACATCCTTGGCTAGACCCTAGCTCAGCCCCCTGCTGATCCATGACATCAGTTGTGGTGGAGGGCCCGAGCGAAAGGTGGGGGCAGCTACCCACTTGGCACTTCGGGGAGCTGTGACGTAAAACCACTCCCGTTGCCACAATCCAGACACCTCTGGAAAGGAACCCTTTGGCCATGGAGCGTCAACAATTTTGCTTATTAGAGTACCTCCGCACGCTGCATACTGCCCCTCGACCATCTTCGGCTTCACATCAAAGGTCTGAAGCCACAGGCCGAAGTGAGGGGTAATGCGGAGGAAGGCCTCACACACGACAATAAATGACAAGATGTAAAGAAGGGAATCCGGGGCCAGGTCGTGAAAATCCAGCCCGTAATAAAACATAAGACCCCTAACAAAGGGATCCAAAGCGAGGCCTGGTCCTCGAAGGAAGTGGGAGACGAACACAACGCTCTCGTTGGGTTCGGGAGTAGGGACGACCTGCCCTCGGGAGGGCAGCCTATGCAAAATTTTAGCGGTCAGATATCTGGCCTCCCTCAACTTCTTGATATCCTCCTCCGTGACGGAGGAAGGCATCCACTGGCCTTGAAGGCTGGATCCGGACATGATTGAAGGTCCGAAGCACCTGACCTGGGATTTTGGTGTTAGAACTCGAGGCGGGGGAAGGATTCGATTGAGCACGGGAGGGAAAAAAGTAAAAGCCTTGTCCCTTTATAAAGGGGGTGAATATTAAGCGTCCTCCTTGTGGCCGTTTGGGACTTGCCTAAGATCTAGGACTCCTAGGCATGGTTGGGTTACCCACATCCATATTAATGAGAATCCTGTAATAAGGGGAACATGATCTCTGCTTTGACAAGACGTGTCAAGAAACTGCTTCCGTTATGTGCGGGGCTGGTTAAAGAAAAACGGTTCAAATAATTACCGGGCCGTGGCGTGATGTCATGCTGCCAAAACGTGTTAGCAGATTAGATTTGTGGAAATATTATTCTCTCTATGGTGGTATGTGGAACTTATTTTGCAGGGTCGGACACTATCCTTGTATTCAAACTCTTCCGTGGTGTATTCAGAGGAGGAACCCGCCTTGCAATGCCGAAGACAACACTGCGCGCCAGACTCATCCTCATTGAAGCCTGGTTCAGGGGCTACTGAGGGAGTCCTGGATTAGGGGGTCTTCGGACAGCCGGACTATATCCTTTGGCCGGACTGTTGGACTATGAAGATACGAGATTGAATACTTCGTCCCGTGTCCGGATGGGACTCTACTTGGCGTGGAAGGCAAGCTAGGCAATACGGATATGTATATCTCCTCCTTTGTAACCGACCTTGTGTAACCCTAGCCCCCTCCTGTGTCTATATAAACCGGAGGGTTTTAGTCCGTAGGACAACATATAATCATACCATAGGCTAGCTTCTAGGGTTTAGCCTCTCCGATCTCGTGGTAGATCAACTCTTGTAATACTCATATCATCAATATCAATCAAGTAGGACATAGGGTTTTAGCTCCATCAAGAGGGCGCGAACCTGGGTAAAACATCGTGTCCCCTGCCTCCTGTTACCATCCGCCTTAGACGCACAGTTCGGGACCCCCTACCCGAGATCCGCCGGTTTTGACACCGACAGTCATGGTAGTGATCGCCCGAATGATCACCGTTTGGTTTGGATCATGAGGTGATCGAGATGGTATATTGCTTGGTCGGTTAGCCAAGAGAGATATGGTTATGAAGATCTAAGATGGTGATTTATTAGTATTATATCATTTTCATACCATGCTTAGTAGTTGCTTCATCATGATAGTTGTTAATTAATTAACTTGTTAATGCTATGTTGTTGTCTTGCCTTGATGTTTATGGTTGTTGTGAGCTTGCAAGTACATTCAATGTACTGACTTGGCATGTCATGCCAGATTGCTGGTGATGCCATGATTGCTTGATTGCTTGTCGATGGTTGCCGTGCGTGCGAGCTAGATCGTGCCCCAGCCAGAGTCCCTGCAGAGTGGAGTTCGTCACCTTTGTCATTGTTCCACTGCAAAAGTATTCCGCTGCTACGAGTTGTTCCGCTGCTAGCATAGAGCAAGTATAGTATCGCAGGAGTAGTGTCGCCGTGCTGATGTGCCTCTTTGTAACATCAGACCCTTGTATTATTATTCTTGTAATAAGAGCTGATTTGTTCTATGTCAATCAGTGTCGTATTCCAGAGACTTCTCCTCGATCTCTGGGCTGGATTACGGGGCGTTCCGGTTTCTCTGAGTCGGGGTGCCACACATAGCCACTGCCAGAAACCCTATCTTTTCGGTCTCATCGAGAGGGATCTCGGTCTCACCGAGATGGGATTGTAATCTCTCTGTTTCCCTTTGTAACATTTCAGTCAGACCGAGATGAGCGATCGTTCCCACCGAGATTGCAATGCAAACTCTATGTTTCCCTTTTGGAGCGTTTCGATCCAACCGAGATGAGCGAATCGGTCCCACCGAGTTTGCTTAACGAACTCTCTGCTAGTCCATTACCAAAATCGGTCTCACCGAGTTTGTGTAATCGGTCTCACCGAGATTACGTTATGCCCTAACCCTAACAAAATTGGTCCCACCGAGTTGACATGCCGGTCCCACTGAAAATCCTAACGTTCACATTTTGAACTAAATCGGTCTGGCCGAGTTTCATAATTCGGTCCCACCGAGTTTGGTGATTAGTGTGTAATGTTTAGATTTTGTGTTGAGGCTATTTATACCCCTCCACCCACTCTTCATTCATGGAGAGAGCCATCAGAACATGCCTACACTTCCAACATACATTTTCTGAGAGAGAACCACCTACACTTGTGTTGAGGTCAAGATATTCCACTCCAACCACATAAATCTTGATCTCTAGCCTTACCCAAGTTGCTTATCATCTTTCCACAAAATTCAAATCCTGTGAGAGAGAGTTGAGTGTTGGGGAGACTATCATTTGAAGCACAAGAGAAAGGAGTTCATCATCAACACACCATTTGTTACCTCTTGGAGAGTGGTGTCTCCTAGATTGGTTAGGTGTCACTTGGGAGCCTCCGTCAAGATTGTGGAGTTGAACCAAGGAGTTTGTAAGGGCAAGGAGATCGCCTACTTCATGAAGATCTACCCGAGTGAGGCAAGTCCTTCATGGGTGACGGCCATGGTGGGATAGACAAGGTTGCTTCTTCATGGGTGGAGCCCTCCGTGGACTCGCGCAACCGTTACCCTTCGTGGGTTGAAGTCTCCATCAACATGGATGTACGATAGCACCACCTATCGGAACCACGCCAAAAACCAGCGTGTCTCCAATTGTGTTTTCACACTCCAAACTCCTCCCTTTACCTTCATATGCAATTGTTTTATTTTCCGTTGCTATACTCTTAGAATTGCATGTGTAGGTTGATTGCTTGATTCGTGCTAAGTTGCTAAAATCTGCCTAGAACTAAAATTGGGAAAAGGCTAGATTTTTATTTGGTCAAGTAGTCTAATCACCCCCCCTCCAGACATACTTTCGATCCTACAGTTAGGCATAGAATCTCAGGAGTCTGGCTGCGTTCCAGGGGTTCGGCTCTAGGCGATTGTCCGATGCAACACGCAGGCGGTATTCTCCTCCCATGAGAACCTCATCAATTATGAAGGGACCCTCCCACTTGGGCTTCAGTTTGTCCTTTTTCTTCTACGGAAAGCGTAGGACGAGTTCGCCAACATTATAAGTCTTGGCCCGTACTTCTCTGCTTTGGTATCTGCGGGCCTGTTGTTGATAAAATGCGGAACGGGCTTTTGCAACATCGCGCTCCTCCTCCAGGGCGTCTAGGTTGTCCTGCCGATCAAGCTTGGCCTCTCTCTCTCTCTTCGTACATCCGCACTCGAGGCAAGTCATGGATAATATCGCAGGGCAACACAGCCTCCGCGCCGTACACCATGAAGAAAGGTGTATATCCAGTAGTGCGGTTGGGCATGGTCCGTAGCCCCCAGAGTACGGAGTCAAGCTCCTCAACCCAGTGCTTGTTTGATTCTTTCAAAGACCGCACTAGTCTAGTTTTGATGCCGCTCATAATAAGACCATTGGCCTGTTTGACTTGACCGTTTGTTTGCGGGTGATAGACAGAGGTGTAATAGAGCTTAATGCCCAGATTAGCCCACCAAGTTTTCACCTCATCGGCTGTGAAATTGGAGCCGTTATCGGTGATGATGCTATGTGGAACACCATAACAGTGCACCACGCCGGATATGAAGTCTATCACTAGCCCCGCCTCAGCCGTTTTGACTGGTTTGGCCTCTATCCACTTAGTGAATTTATGCACCATGACCAGCAGATACTTTCTCTTATGGCTTCCTCCTTTAAGGGATCCGACCATATCGAGCCCCCAGACCACGAAAGGCCAAGTGATGGGGATTGTTTGTAGAGCGGTGGGGGGCATATGGCTTTGGTTGGTGAATAGATGGAATCCGATGCAACATTGGACAAGGTCTTGTGCATCTGCTCGGGCCGTCGGCCAATAAAAACCTGTACGGAAGGCCTTGCTAACAAGGGCCCAAGCTGCAGCATGGTGACCGCCGAGTCCAGCGTGACTTTCAGCCAAGAGCTGCCGCCCCTCTTCCTTGGAGATACATCTTTCAAGAACTCCGGTAGCGCTTTTCTTGTAGAGCTCTCCTTCGTGAACCTTGTAGGCCTTCGAGCGCCGAACAATGCGGCAAGCCTTGCTCTGATCCTCTGGGAGTTCTCTCCTATTAAGGTAGGCCAAGAAGGGTTCGGTCCATTTGGCAATGACTGCCATGATTAGATGGGCCGACGGTGTTATTTTGGTGGCTGAGCCCCCGATGATATCGTTGTGTTCGGAGGCTGGGGTTGTGTTCGGATCCATACTGGTGTTGCCACTCTCCCCTTGCCACACCACGGATGGCTTAAAGAGCCTTTCCAGAAGGATATTAGGTTGGACAGGGTCGCGCTTGGCGCCAATGTGAGCGAGGACGTCCGCCGCTTGATTACTTTCTAGAGCCACATGATGAAACTCAAGCCCCTCGAATCGAGCCGACATTTTTATGACAGTGTTGCGATAAGCCGCCATCTTCAGATCTTTGGCATCGAAATATCTGTTTATTTGAGATATTGCGAGGTTTGAGTCCCCGCGCAATTCCAGGCATTGTGTGCCCATAGAGACAGCCATCCGGAGACCATGTAATAAGGCCTCGTATCCAACTGCATTGTTGGAGTCTGTGTATAATATTTGGAGTATGTACTGGACTACGTCTCTAGTGGGGGACGTTACAACGACGTCTACTCCTAATCCTGCAAGCATTTTGGAACCATCGAAATACATAACCCAGTTGGAATATGTGCAGTACTCTTTAGGGAGTTCGGCCTCTGTCTATTCAGCGATGAAGTCTGCTAGTACATGGGATTTGATGGCTCGGCGCCGTTTGTATGCTATGTCGAATGGAAGGAGCTCAATGGCCCATTTGTCTATCCGGCCCGTAGCATCGCAGTTGTTTATTATATCATTGAGTGGTACTTCGGAAGCCACCGTGATAGAACATTCTTGGAAGTAGTGTCGTAGCTTCCGGGATGCCATGAAGACCGCATATGCTATCTTTTGATAATGAGGGTACCGGGATTTGCATGGTGTGAGGACGGTGGATACGTAATATACCGGCTTCTAAAGTGGGAATTTTTGTCCGTCCTGCTCTTATTCCACGGCGAGCACGGCGCTCACCACCTGGTGTGTTGCTGATATGTATAATAACATGGGTTCACTGACGTTCGGTGCGGCCAGGATTGGGTTGCTCGCTAGAAGGGTTTTTATTTCTTCCAGTCCGGCTGTTGCTGCATCCGTCCACTCAAAGTGATCAGTGCGCCAAAGGAGGCGATACAATGGCAATGCCTTTTCTCCCAATCTGGAGATAAAGCGGCTTAAAGCTCCATGCATCCTTCGAGTTTTTGGACCTGTTTCAGGTCCGTTGGCATGGCCAATTGTGACAAGGCTCGGATTTTGGCTGGATTTGCTTCAATTCCTCTATTGGAAACGATGAAGCCCAGCAGCTTTCTGGCAGGAACGCCAAAAACACACTTTTCTGGATGAGCTTGATGTCATATGCATGGAGGTTGTCGAATGTGATAAGTAAATCATCTATTTGTGAGTCGACGTGCCTAGTTTTAATGATGATGTCGTCCATGTATGCTTCAACCATATTGCCGGTCTGTTTCTCCAGGCGTGTTTGAATCATGCGTTGGTAGGTGTCCCCAGTGTTTTTTTAGCCCGAAGGGCATGGTGTTGAAGCAGAATGGCCCGTATGGGGTAATGAATGTCGTTGTGGCTTGATCGGACTCCTTCATTTTAATTTGATGGTATCCGGAATATGCGTCGAGGAAGCATAGTGAGTCATGTCCCACGGTGGCATTGATAATCTGGTCGATGCGGGGGAGGGGAAGGGATCCTTAGGGCAGGTGTCGGTGTCAAAACCGGCGGATCTCGGGTAGTGGGTCCCGAACTGCGCGTCTAGGCCGGATGGTAACAGGAGGCAGGGAACATGATGTTTTACCCAGGTTTGGGCCCTCTTGATGGAGGTAAAACCCTACGTCCTGCTTGATTAATATTGATGATATGGGTAGTACAAGAGTAGATCTACCACGAGATCAAGGAGGCTAAACCCTAGAATCTAGCCTATGGTATGATTGTTGTATATGGAGTTGATTGCCTACGAACTACAACCCTCCGGTTTATATAGACACCGGATAGGGTTAGGGTTACATAGAGTCGGTTACAATGGTAGGAGATCTTGAATATCCGCATCGCCAAGCTTGCCTTCCACGCCAAGGAAAGTCCCATCCGGACACGGGACGAAGTCTTCAATCTTGTATCTTCATAGTCCAGGAGTCCGGCTGAAGGTATAGTCCGGCTACCCGAACACCCCCTAATCCAGGACTCCCTCAGTAGCCCCCAAACCAGGCTTCAATGACGACGAGTCCGGCCGCAGATTGTTCGGCATTGCAAGGCGGGTTCTTCTCCAAATCTTATGTACCTGTAGGAATGATGTCCGATTTTTGTAATGTAGTGCTCCTCGGCTTCCACGCCCAATAATGGCCGTCTTCCACGTGTCAAACGAATGCGAAAAGCTGGGGTGTTTTTTCATCCACACCCCTAGCCGTATAAACGAGCCGCCTATTTAACGGGATGGGGATTTAGGTCCAAACCACATCTTCTCCTTTCCGCGAGTTATCATCAGAGCGCTTCCAGCAAAGGTCCATTCCAACATGACCAGCTGTCGCAGCTCCTCCCCTCGCCCCTCCGGTCCCAAACCCGGGGACTGGGAGAGTTGCACCATCCCGCATAGCGAGTTAGTGTCGCTTCAGGCCAAGGGATTTCTCCCTCAGGCATACATGGTCCCGGTCCAAGCCGGTCTCGCCACCTACAATGGTGGAAAAGAAGCGGAGAGCAACCCCAATCCTTATAAAGGAGAGCGGGTGTGCCTCGTCCCCTATATAATAAGGGGACTAGGATTTTCAATTCATCCATTTCTCCGCGGGCTTCTGGAGTTCTATGGCCTCTAGCTGCACAATCTCACGCCCGCCTCCGTATTGCATATTGCGGGTTTCGTCGCCCTTTGCGAGCTATTTTTAGGCGTTGAGGCTCATTTCGCGCTGTGGAAGAGGTTATTTTGCCTGGTGCCCTGTTCGCAAAAGGGGTCTATATTCCAAGTGGGCGGAGCCGAAGTATGGCGCATCGCCGGGACCGGATACCTATCCGGAACCCCAAAGAAGGCGTCCTAGGACTGGCCTTCAGAATGGTTTTACATAGATGACGTCCCACTACCGGACCCTATCCGGGTCGGTCTCTCTGAGTTCAACAGTGCTCCATTGAAGAAACGCTTGAGCTGGCGTCCGCGGAGCTCCCAGAGAGAAAGCGACAGAGACGTCCTTTACCTGATGGGTCGGATAAGACTGTTGGCTCATTCCGGATTAACCATGATTGGAGTCATGGCCGCATGCATTGTGCGGGGGGTGCAGCCACTTCAATATAGAGGCCACCCCATGTGGGATTTCAACGGGGAGGATGACGCCACCCGTTACGGTCGTAAGGGGCCGGCCTCAGCTGCCGCTCTAGTAAAGATCTTATCCTCTTTGTACAAGGGAGAAAAACAGGAATTCCTCCGCGTCAACCTGCAGGCCGGATTTACTATGTACGATCCTCCAAGTTGGGTACGTGAACAACTGCGCTTGCCCGTTTGTTTTATACTCACATGGTTAGATATGTAGTCTAACAACTTCAATGCAGGAACTGCGACAGGAGGTAAAGGATATAAACAGCCGCCCTCCACAGCCCGAGGACCCAGAATGGTCCCTCGATCCGGACTCCGAAGAGGATCCGGACATATCGGTGGAGCTTATCAACGGGGTGTTCCATCAGCTAAGCAAGGACAATACCTTGGTAGCCATCACGGCTGATTACCCAGGGTTAATCCCGGCCTCCCAGGTGACAGAAACCGGAGTCTCATTCCCTTGAGAGAGATTCCACTCTCACGTATTCTGGTGTTTCTGACGACAACCGTGTTCTGTAGGGGAGATTTCCGAGGCAGGAGGCCGAACCTGCGGCGGCTATCCAACGAGGGGTCGCAGGGCCCCGTGGGGCAAAAAGGAATGTAGTCCGGACTGAGATGCCGGCGCAAAGGTATAGCGCACCCTCTGTTTCCCTGGTGTTATTCTGTCAGGGCATATTAACGTTCGTGCTATCTTTAGAACGAAGAGACCTCGCCGGACTACATCCAGAGAGGTTGCCAATCGCGCCTCTACCAGCCAGGCTCCAACGTCTAGCCAGGAAGCGGAGGCGAGCACAAGGCGCGCACCGGACGCTCCTCCGACAGAGGATGCGGACAGGCTGTCTGCCACAAATTCTGAAGTGGAGAGTGCCATGAACCACAGGCGTCGCCGGACAGTTCTACGCGACGCTTGTTTCTCCCAAGAGGCTTTAGATGCCTTTAATTTGGGAGATGCGTACCTCCGTGCCGCTCAAAATGGTTTAGCCAGAGCCATGGAGCAGTATGTAAAAGACATACGGGTAAGAAAATTTTGGTCAAATATATATATATATATATATATATATATATATATATATATATATATGTATACCAGTAGCCCCCGAGACTTGAAACAGTTAGAGCAACTGATTTAAGGATCATTTAATATGCACGTTCTTACAGAGAAGAATACTGTACTGTCCCAGGAGCTGGAAAAGTGCAAGGCCCAACTAGAGGCCGCACTAGCCGCAGCGGGGGAGCCCAAAGAGACCCCCTCAGGTAAGATACACTTTGAAAGATTAGTATTGTGCGGTGTGGGTGCAAATCTGACAAATCATGTTGCACATGGCGCCGGACTCGATCCGGAAAAGCAACAACTCTTACGCCGGCTAAAGGCCGGTGAGAGTACATTGACAAAGGTGAGGCGAGAGAAGAATGATCTTCAGGATGCCAACACCAGGCTGGACGTCGAACTTAAAGATGTTCATGGCCAGCTGTCGGACTCCACGAAGGAGAATCAACGGCTTCGACACGACATATTTAGTAAGTGCTTGAATGAACTTTGAAAAAAGAGTTCGGCGAGGAAGTTGACTAACAGAGTAATGTCTGTAGGTATGCTCACAGGTCGTCCTGCAGAGGAGATGCCCGGTTCTATGGGCGACCTTCTTCCCGAACTCATGCAACTGCACGAGCAAATTCGGCAGGAGATGCGAGGCGTTGCCCAAGCCTTATGGCCTGCCCACTCCATGCCCGAGGGCCTTGGAGAGCTTGCGGAGAAGCTGAAGGGAGCTCGGCGGCGCTTCCGGTTGTGGAAGATATCGGCCTGCCGACAAGGCGCTCAGGAAGCCTGGGCCATGGTGAAGACCTGTTTTACGAAGTCTGACCCAAACCACATGGCCGAGGTCGGACCAGTGGGGCCTGACGGGAAGGAGATCCCTGTGAGCTTAGTATATGGCCAAGTAGAGTTGGCCGCGAAGTATTCCCAGTAGGACTGTAAATTAGACAGCCTGTTAGATGGTATAGAAGAGGAATACAATCAGTCAGAATGACTATGTAATTTTGAATTGACATGTGTAATGCCTTCTAACCGGATTGTAGATCGTTTGTCGTTGCCGACCTTTTCGCTTCAACCTCGGGACCTGACGGTCCGGAGTGTGTCCGAATACCATAGCGGTTATATAAGAACCGTGGTATGCGTGGAGACCAGGCGTAGGGGTCATTAGTGCTTTATCAGACAAGTGCCCAACTAGTTATGCTATATTACATGGTTAGTAAGAAACATCTTCCAGAGAGAATAGTTCCATTAGGGGTTCCTTTCGCTGGGAGGCATGCCCTAAAGTGCATGTCCGGACTGCGTAAAAAGACGCAGAAAAAAGCATCTGGGGGCGCATAAAATGAGTAAAAAGATCATCTTTTATCTCACCGACCGAATATTCCCTTAAGAACGCTAGCTTTCGGCTTCACCCAGTCTGAGGTACACATCCGGCTGACCCGGTAGTAACAATCGCAGAGGTGCTCCCTTTACCGCCTAGCCGAACAATCGGGAATGTAGGGGTAAGCACAGGAGCCAGGCAACCCAGCTTGGCCAAAACTTAAGTCATATCGATGCATATAATGGTGAAGAAAAAGGTACATGCTGAAGTTTGACGCATGTGTTGGGCGTGAAGCCCGTATAAATAAGCTTCTGTTAAAGAAGCCCCCAGGTTTAATGAGCGCGAGTGGCGCGTCACTAGATGAGCCTTTAAGGGCTATAAAAGAAAAGAGGGGGAGGAGAGAAATGTAAGACAGAAAAATGCAAAAAATGGACAAAGGAAGGAGACGAACACAGAGTCTGGCGCTAGGCATAGAATCTTCGGAGACGGGTGGCGTTCCACGGGTTCGGCTCGAGTCGGTTATCCGACGCATCTCGCAGGCGTTACGCCCCGCCTGTCAGGACTTGGTCGATTATGAATGGACCTTCCCACTTGGGCTTGAGTTTGTCCTTTTTCTTATCCGGCAGGGGTAGAACTAGTTCGCCAACATTGTAATTTTTGGCCCGTACTTCTCTGCTTTGATATCTTCGGGCCTGCTGTTGATAAAATGCGGAACGGGCTTTTGCCATGTCACGCTCCTCCTCCAGGGCATCCAAGTTGTCCTGCCGACCGAGCTCGGCTTCTCTTTCTTCGTACATGTGCCCTCTAGGTGAGTCATGAATTATGTCGCAGGGCAGAGCTGCCTCTGCGCCGTACACCATAAAAAATGGTGTGTATCTGGTGGTGCGATTTGGCGTGGTCCGCAGCCCCCATAGCACGGAGTCGAGCTCCTCTACCCAGTGCGTGTTAGATTCCTTGAGGGACCTCACAAGTCTGGGTTTAATGCCGCTCATGATAAGACCATTTGCGCGTTCGACCTGGCCGTTGGTTTGTGGGTGATAGATGGAAGCATAATCGAGCTTGATGCCCATGTTTTTGCACCAGAGTTTTACCTCGTCGGCGGTAAAGTTTGTACCGTTATCGGTTATGATGCTGTGGGGGACGCCATAACGGTGTACAACCCAGGATATGAAGTCTATGATAGGTCCGGATTCGGCCGTTTTAACAGGCTTGGCTTCTATCCATTTGGTGAATTTATCCACCATGACCAGTAAGTATTTTTTCCTATCGGTCCCACCTTTAAGGGGTCCGACCATGTCAAGCCCCCAGACCGCAAAAGGCCAGGTGATGGGTATAGTTTGGAGTGCGGTGGGTGGCATATGGCTTTGGTTGGCAAAAAGTTGGCAACCAGCGCATCATTGTACTAGGTCCTGAGCGTCTGCCCGGGCTATCGGCCAATAAAAGCCCGTACGGAAAGCCTTGCTAACAAGGGACCGAGCAGCGGAGTGGTGACCACCGAGTCCGGCATGAATTTCAGCCAGAAGGTTCCGCCCTTCCTCTTCGGAGATGCACCTTTGAAGGACACCGGTAGTGCTTTTCTTATAAAGCTCTCCCTCATGGACTCTATAGGCTTTAGATCGCCGCACTATGCAGCGGGCCTCGTTTTGGTCGTCCGGGAGTTCCTGCCTAGTAAGGTAGTCTAGGAATGGTTCTGTCCACGGGGCGATGACCGCCATTATTACGTGGGCTGAAGGTGTAATTTCATTGGCAGAGCCTCCAATTGTGTCAGATTGTTCGGCGTCGAGTGGTGCGGCTGGGTCCGGGCTGTTATTTGTGGGTTCCCCCTCCCATGCTACGGATGGCTTGAACAATCTTTCCAAAAAGATGTTGGGGGGGACTGCATCGCGTTTTGCTCCGATGCATGCCAGGACGTCCGCTGCTTGATTGTTTTCTCGGGCTATATGGTGAAACTCCAGCCCTTCGAACCGAGCTGACATTTTTAGGACGACGTTGCGGTAAGCTGCCATTTTTGGGTCCTTGGCGTCGAAGTCTCCATTTATTTGGGATATCGTGAGGTTTGAATCCCCGTGTACCTCTAGGCGCTGGATACCCATGGATACTGCTATCCGGAGACCATTTGGAGGGCCTCATATTTGGCTGCATTGTTGGAATCCATGTACATGATCTGGAGCACATATTGGACTATGTCTCCTGTGGGGGACGTCAGGACGACGCCAGCCCCCAGTCCGGCCAATATTTTGGAGCCGTCGAAATGCATAATCCAGTTTGAATATGTGCCGTACTCTTTAGGGAGCTCGGCCTCCGTCCATTCTGCGATGAAGTCGGCCAAAACTTGCGATTTAATAGCTCACCGTGGCTTATAGGTTATATCAAACAGGAGAAGCTCGATGGCCCATTTTGCAATCCGTCCCATTGTGTCGCGGTTGTTGATAATATCATTGAGTGGTACTTCCGAGGCTACTGCTATGGAACACTCTTGAAAGTAGTGTCGTAGCTTCCGGGATGCCATGAATACCGCGTATGCAATCTTTTGATAATGCGGGTACCGTGATTTGCATGGAGTGAGGACAGTGGACACATAGTAGACCGGCCTTTAAAGGGGGAATTTGTGTCCGACCATTTCCCGCTCGACAACGAGCACTGCGCTGACAACTTGGTGTGTTGCTGCAATGTACAATAACATTCGTTCGCCGGTGATTGGCGCGGCCAGGACTGGGTTTGTTGCCAATATGGCTTTTATTTCATCAAGTCCAGCCGTGGCGGCATTCGTCCACTCGAAGTGTTCGGTGCACCGAAGGAGGCGATAAAGGGGTAGTGCCCTTTCTCCCAAGCGGGAGATGAAGCGGCTTAAAGCCGCCACGCACCCGGTTAATTTTTGTATTTGTTTAAGGTCCTTTGGGACATCCAATTGTGACAAAGCTCGGATCTTGGCTGGGTTTGCTTTAATTCCTCTACCGGATACAATGAAGCCCAAGAGCTTTCCGGCTGGAACGCCGAAGACGCATTTTTCTGGGTTGAGCTTGATGTCATATTGTCGGAGGTTATCGAATGTAAGCCTCAAGTCGTTTACTAGGGATTCGACATGTCTTGATTTGACGACCACATCATCCAAATACGCCTCCACTGTTTTGCCGATCTGGTTTGCCAAACATGTCTGGATCATGCGCTGGTATGTTGCGCCGGCGTTTTTTAGCCCAAAGGGCATTGTGTTGAAGCAGAATGGGACGTATGGTGTGATGAATGCTGTTGCAGCTTGGTCTGATTCTGCCATCTTGATTGATGGTAACCGGAGTATGCATCGAGGAAACACAACAAATCGTGTCCTGCGGTGGCATCGATAATTTGATCGATGCGGGGGAGGGGGAAGGGATCCTTTGGGCAAGCCTTGTTAAGGTCTTTAAAGTCGACACACAGGCGCCAGGATTTGTCCTTCTTTGGTAGCATCACCAGGTTTTCTAGCCAGTCCGGATGTTTTATGTCTCTGATGAATCCGGCCTCCAATAGCTTGGCTAGCTCTTCTCCCATAGCCTGCCTCTTGGGTTCGGAAAAACGCCGAAGGGTTTGTTTGACAGGTTTAAATCCTTTTAGGATATTTAAGCTGTGTTCGGCCAGCCTGCGTGGGATCCCTGGCATGTCTGAAGGGTGCCAGGCAAAGATGTCCCAGTTCTCTCGTAGGAACTCTCATAGTGCGGCGTCTGCATCAGGGTTCAGTCGTGCCCCGATTGAAGCTGTTTTATTGGGGTCCGTTGGATGGACCTGGAATTTGACTATTTCGTCGGCTGGCTTGAAGGATGTGGATTTGGATCTCTTATCGAGTATCACATCATCCCTGTTAACCGTGGAGCACAGCGCAGTCAGTTCCTCGGCCACTAAGGCTTCGGATAGCGCCTCAAGGGCTAATGCGTCCGTCTTGTTTTTGGCGCGGAGTGCTATGTCCGGATCACTAGCTAGAGTTATAATTCCATTCGGCCCGGGCATCTTAAGCTTCATGTACCCATAATGGGGTATTGCTTGGAAGATTGTGAATGCTTCCTGCCCTAGTAAAGCGTGATATCCGCTCTTAAATGGGGCCACCTAAAACGTGACTTCTTCAGACCTATAATTATCCGGCGTGCCGAACACCACATCTAGTGTGATTTTTCCTGTGCAGCGCGCTTCCTGACTGGGGATTATTCCTCTAAAGGTTGTGCTGCTTCGCTCGATGCGGTTCCAGTCTATTTCCATTTTTTGAAGGGTTTCCTCATAAATGAGGTTTAGTCCGCTGCCTCCATCCATGAGCACCTTGGTGAGGCGAAAGCCGTCCACTATGGGACTGAGGACCAATGCGGCTGGTGCTCGGGCTATTCGGAATCTAGGTTCATCACTTGCGTTGAAGGTAATAGCAGTGTTGCTCCATGGATTTATTGTTGCAACTTGATAGACTTCGGCGAGGTTGCGGAGTGTTCTTTTTCGCATATTGTTTGATGCGAAAGTCTCGAAGACTGTGAGAATGGTACTGGTGTCCTCGGGCTGGCTTTCTGCCGCCTCCAGAATTAAGAGGTCCTCGCCAATTTTGGCCACCTGCCGGAGTATCCAACATGCTCTAAGGCTGTGAGTTGGTGTGGCATCCTCTGTACTGTGAATCTTACAGGGTCCATCAAGCCACCTTTCCAGTACGGTTCCATGCCCTATAGAGGGTTTTGGCTTTTTGATGTTTATCTCGGGTGTCCTATGATGATGCACCCTCTTAGTTCGGACGGGATTACTATTCAAGGCCGGATTATCCCAAAATTTTATTTCGGTTTTCCAGGCGCTTTCCATCGCACAGTATTTTTGTACTATGGACGCCAAGTCAGCGAAGCGTGTAATATCACGACGACTTACAGCGTTAAGGATTCCCTCGTCCGTGCAATTATTGTAGAAAATTGAGATTGCGTCTCCCTCGCGGCAATCCTTTATCATGTTCATAACCAGGAGGAATCTGGCCCAGTAATGATGTACTGTTTCCTCGGGCCTCTGCCTGATTTGGGAGAGATCGCTTATGTTCGGGTGGGCGGGTGTCGTTGAATCTGAAACCTTAGCCAATCCAAGATTCGGAGGCCGAAGAGTTTCCAAACTCTGAAGTTCGGATTCTTGGATATTGTCCAACGAATCTAGCCCGTTGCCCGATCCTAAGCTCAGGTCTTGACTTACATCCTCCTCTCCACGGGTATCCGGCTTGGAGGGGTCGGGAATTCGGACGTAGCTAGTCCTTAAAATAGATGAAGGGTCGCCGCACTGCGCCTCTACCATGGCAACGTGGTGGGTGACTTGGGGAGAGTTAATTTCTCTTAGATCGGGTTTAAGCCCAACCTGGTCGTAATCCGTAGCGACCCCCAGGGCGGCGATGCGATCCAAGAGCTCATTTACGGAAGAGAGCTCCATTGAATCTAGCTGCTCGACGAGCTCCGAGCTAATGTGTAGGTTGCTTTTGATGACCCGAGAGGTCACCGTCGGCGCAACAGCCGAACAGGCGGTCATGAGGAAACCACCTAGCCGGAGGGTTTGGCTGACAGCCAAGGCTCCCTTAGCAACGGTGCCGTCTTTAAAGACAGGAGGAGGCATCCTTCCTGATTGTGACGGCACAGAGGAACTCTCAATGAAAGAACCAATGTAGGTGTCAAAACCAGCGGATCTCGGGTAGTGGGTCCCGAATTGCGCGTCTAGGCCGGATGGTAACAGGAGGCAGGGAACACGATGTTTTACCCAGGTTCGGGCCCTCTTGATGGAGGTAAAACCCTACGTCCTGCTTGATTAATATTGATGATATGGGTAGTAAAAGAGTAGATCTACCACGAGATCAAGGAGGCTAAACCCTAGAAGCTAGCCTATGGTATGATTGTTGTATATGGAGTTGATTGCCTACGGACTACAACCCTCCGGTTTATATAGACACCGGATAGGGTTAGGGTTACATAGAGTCGGTTACAATGGTAGGAGATCTTGAATATCCGCATCGCCAAGCTTGCCTTCCACGCCAAGGAAAGTCCCATCTGGACACGGGACGAAGTCTTCAATCTTGTATCTTCATAGTCCAGGAGTCCGGCTGAAGGTATAGTCCGGCTACCCGAACACCCCCTAATCCAGGACTCCCTCAGCAGGCCTTATTGAGGTCTTTGAAATCTATGCACATGTGCCAGGATTTATCCTTCTTTGGCACCATCACCAAGTTTGCAAGCCAGTCCAGGTGTTTTATTTCTCTAATGAATCCGGCCTCGATTAGCTTGGCTAGCTCCTCCCCCATCACTTGACATTTGGGTTCGGAAAAGCATCGCAGTGTTTGTTTGACCGGTTTATATCCCTTCAATATGTTGAGGCTGTGTTCGGCCAATCTGCGTGGGATTCCTGGCATATAAGAAGGGTGCCAGATGAATATATCACAGTTTTCACGCAAAAATTCTCGTAGCGCGGTGTCGACCGTTGGGTCTAGTTGTGCCCCGATAGATGCTATCTTCTTAGGGTCCGTTGGATGGACTTGGAGTTTGACTATTTCTTCTGCTGGTTTGAAGGAGGTGGATATGGGTCATTTGTCCAAGATTACGTTGCCCCTATCCACCGTGGAGCGTAATGCGGTTAATTCTTCGGCCGCGAGGGCTTCAGATAATGCCTCAAGGGCCAGGGATGCGGTTTTGTTTTCGGCGCGGAGTGCTATGTCTGGATCACTAGCGAGAGTGATTATGCTGTTGGGCCCCGGCATCTTGAGTTTCATATACCCATAGTGAGGTAGAGCCTGGAAGCGTGTAAATGCATCTCGCCCCAATAGGGTGTGATATCCGCTGTTGAAAGGGGCCACTTGGAAGGGGCCACTTGAAAGTGTGCCGAATACCATGCCGAGTGTGATTTTCCCCTGCATCGCGCCTCTCGACTAGGAATAATTCCCCGGAAGGTCGTGCTACTTTGCTTGATGCGTCTCTTGTCTATTTCCATTTTACTAAGTGTATCCTCGTAAATGAGGTTTAGTCCGCTGCCGCCGTCCATGAGAACCGTGGTGAGCCGAAAGCCATCCACGATCGGACTAACGACCAAGGCGGCTGGTGCCCGGATTGTCCCGGATTTTGGTTCATCATCGGCATTGAAAGTTATGGCCGTGTCATTCCAAGGGTTTGTTGCTGCTATTTGGCAGGCCTCGGCAAGGTTGAAGAGTGCCCTTTTACGCTTATTGTTTGAAGCGAAAGTCTCGAAGACCGTCAGTACTCTGGGGTCATCGTCTTCCGGAGGATATTGCTCTGGGTTATTTTTGGTGAGGATATCCTCACCGCTCTTGGCCACCTGCCGGAGTATCCAACATGCTCTAAGGCTGTGAGTTGACATAGTATCCGGTGTTGTGTGTAGCTTGCATGGTCCATCGAGCCATCCCTCCAGAAAGGTTCTGCGTCCCGTAATGGGCTTATATTTCTTTGTCATTGGGCCGGGCGTGCCACTAGGGTGCATCCTTTTCACCTGAACGAGGGATTGGGTGGAAACCGGCGGTTCCCAACAGGCTGCCTGAGTTTTCCAGGCGCTTTCCATTGCGTAGTACTTGTCTACTTTGGTTGCCAAGTCTGCGAAGCGTGATATGCGACGACGGTTGATGGCATTGAGGATTCCTTCATCCGTGCAATTGCTGCGGAACGCTGAGATCGCGTCTTTGTCGTGGAAATCTTCAATCTTATCTTTGACAAGGAGGAATCTGGCCCAGAAGTGGTGGGCCGTTTCCTGGTACTGCTGCCATATGCCCATGAGAGCGCTTATGTCTGGGTGGATGCATGGATTGAAATCCGAACCCTGACCCAATTTAGGATCCGAAGTTTGAAGAATCTCCGGATTTAGTAGTTCAGGCTCCGGGATGTCAGCTGATTTTTTGGGCTTGTCATCAGATTCTATGTTCAGAGGACAGGAGATGTCTTTCTGCAGGTAGGTGTCCGGCTCTTCAAGTTTGGAGATCCGAACGTAGTTAGTCCTCAATATAGAGGAAGAGTTGTCGTCTTGCTCCTCTACTACCACTATTTGATGGGTGATCGGCGGAGTTTTAATTTCTCTCTGGTCGGGTTTAAGCCCAATCCTATCATAGTATGTGGCGACCCCCAGGGCGGCGATGCGATCTAGGAGCTTGTTTAAAGATGGCAGCTCCGCCGGATCCATCTGCTTGGAGTACTTGGAGTCAACATGTATGTGACACCCTGAGACCGATGCGCCAGGTGTCTTCCAGTTATCCGCTGTTGTTGCCTTTTCATTCGCTTGCGTGTTGCATCTTGTCATGTCATCATGTGCATTGCATCATCATGTTTTAAAAACTTGCATCCGTTCGGGTTCCCCCAGTTCCGTCTGTTGTCCGTTCTGAGCCCAGACACACTTGCACGCGCCCGCGGCATGTCCAAAATATTATTTTATAAGTGGCCGGAAAATGTTCTCAGAATGGGATGAAAGTTGGCATGTGGTGTTGTTATGGTGTAGATAGGCTGTCTGCCAAGTTTCATTGCATTCAGAGTCCGTTTGATGCCCCAACGGATAACTATAGCGACAATATAGTCGGTCAAATCGTCGGACGTTTTCGGTCTCCGAAAGCTGTTGCCGGGTTTCCCCCACTTTCCTCCCTAGACCGTCTACACATTTCACTACCTACCGACAGGTCCAACCTAAGCTCTCTCATCAGCCGCGGACCTCCTCGCGCGCGCGTCTGAAAGCTGTCCCGGACCCGACCCGAGCAGTTGTGACCGATGGGTCCGGAACATCCCCAAACATCTATAAAGCATCTCCGTTTTTATTTGGACTCCCCTAAGCCATTTATTCTCGACCGTCCGATTTAATCAGAGGGTCCAAATGTAACCCTCCTTTTCTAATCCCTAAAACCTAGGACGTCTGTCCCATCCCCATCCTCCCGCAGCCGCCGCCACTCTCTCCTCGCAATCCGCGCGCACCCAGTCCCCTGCCTCCACTTGGCGAGATCCATCAGCCAAACCCCACTCAATCTCGACCGCCAGATCTCAGATCCTATGGCCCAGAGAGCCTCCCACAGCCCCGAAGTACCACCCATCACCACCAGCCCCGATCTGGATCGAGGCAACCCCGTCCGCCCGAGCACCGCCCTGCTGCGCCGGCCGGTGAGACGACGCCCGCGAGCACCAGCTTGACCGAGTCGCGCCATCACCAAGCACGAGCTCCTCCAACCCCAGATGCAACGAGCCTTGCCGGATCCAGCTCCCGCACCTTGTTGCTCGGCGTCCCCGTGCTCCTTGTCGCTGGAGAAGAAACACCAACCTCACCAGTGCGCCAGCCTCCTCTTCGTCGCTGCCTAGGAGAGCAACAGCTCCACCGTGACCTCGCCCACGCCTCCCTTTACCTCTCCCTTTTTCCTCTCTAGTCCTCTCTCTCGCTCACGATCTCTCTGTCTCTCACCTCGTCTCCCTGCAGGAACCTGTTGCTGCCGCCAAGTTCCCCCGCCGCTGTCGCGAGTCCCTTGCCGTCGGTCTTCCCTGCGACCTCGCCTCCTCTTCTTTGCTCGACGAGGACGACCCCGACATCAAGTTCCCAGCCTATCTTTGCCTGCTGCCATCGCCGTTCCCTGCCATGGATGCGTCCCACTCCCCTTCAGCTTGCGGCGACCATGCTGAATGTCGCCGGCCACCTCCGGCTCCGGCCACTAGGACCCGAGCCGCGCCGGATCCTCATCGTGGCTCTCGCCAGCCCTCCTCCTTGCCTTGATCATCCGCTGCCGTCCCTGCCGATGTCCCCGGCGTCGTCAACCACCGCCTCCTCCTGTGCTTCAAGTAGGAGGACGAGAAGCGCCCAATCCGCTTTGTTCTCTTGTCAACGCTCGCGCGTGGCCTCTGCGCCTGTTGATCTGGCCTCGTGGGTCTCGCCCCTACCCAGCTGTCTCCAAGCCCAGCTCCGAGCTAGCCTGTTAGGCCCAGTGGTGAGAACACCACAGCCCAACGCCCAGCCAGATTTCAGCCCATGCATTTTTTTTCATGCACTGCGAATTTTGCCATTTATCCCAAAACTGCATATTTACATATTACCCCTTGCTGTTCATGCATTTAATAACTGAATAACCGTGCATCGGTTTCAAATAATTTATGTATGTAACATGTTTAGAATTTTGTGTAGATTAATAATTTGCAACTTTCATCCATGGTAAAAATGTTTAAACTTGTTCTTTGCATTGTTTTGCTTTAATGCCATGTTAAAATGCTTTAGTTCATAACTAAATAACCCTAGCTCGGTCTTATATAAACTTTATATGTAAATGGGGTAGAAAAATGCCTAGTTTAACATGGTGGCTTTACTTTGCATGTTTAACAACTCTAAAATTGTGTTTAGGGCAGAATAGTACCAAATTCATAATATGCCCATGAGGATTTTTCCAGACTTGTTGCTTGTTGTTCCGGCCTCATTTAAACTTGCCTAGATAGGTAGTTTTGTTATGCTGCACGTCTTGCCATGCTAATCAACATTTAATATTGTTGAGTACTTAAACAATATCGAACTAAATAATTGTTGTGGTGTTCCGTCAATATGCAACTCGTTGCATATTGAACTCCACTTAACTTGTAGTTTTGTTTGTGCACTTTGCCATGCCATGCCTCATTAAACCGGACATGCAACATCCTTGGTTGTGCATCATGCCATGTTTATGAGATGGTTGTTTACCATGTTGTTTGCTTCTTTCTGGTGTTGCTTCTTCGGGTTAGTTCCGATTACGTCGCGTTTGTGAGGATTCGTTCAACTACGTCCGTTTGTCTTCTTCATGGACTCGTTCTTCCTTGCGGGATTTTAGGCAAGATGATCATACCCTCGAAATCACTTCTATCTTTACTTGCTAGTTGCTTGCTCTATCGCTATGTCGCGCTACCTACCACTTGCTATATCTTGCCTCCCATATTGCCATGTCAAGACTCTAACCCGCCTTTCCTAGCAAACCGTTGTTTGGCTATGTTACTGCTTTTGCTCAGCCCTTCTTATAGCGTTGCTAGTTGCAGGTGAAGCTGAAGTTTGTTCCATGTTTGGAAGATGGATATGTTGGAATATCACAATATCTCTTATTTATATTAATGCATCTATATACTTGGTAAAGGGTGGAAGGCTTGGCCTTATGCCTGGTGTTTTGTTCCACTCTTGCCGCCCTAGTTTCCGTCATACCGGTGTTATGTTCCTTGATTTTGCGTTCCTTACGCGGTTGGGTGTTATGGGAACCCCTTGACAGTTCGCTTTGAATAAAACTCCACCAGCAAGGCCCAACCTTGGTTTTACCATTTGCCTCACCACCACCTACTTTTCCCTTGGGAGTCACACTCCCGAGGGTCATCTTTATTTAAGCCCCCCCGGGCCAGTGCTTCTGTAAGTGTTGGTCTGAACCGAGTAGACTGCGGGGCCACCTCGGGGAAACTTGAGGTTTGGTTTTACTCGTAAGATGTCTCATCTGGTGTTGCCCTAAGAACAATATATGTGCAGCTCCTATCAAGATTGTCGGCATATCGGGCGGCTTTGCTGGTCTTGTTTTACCATTGTCGAAATGTCTTGTAACCGGGATTCCGAGTCTGATCGGGTCTTCCTGGGAGAAGGAATATCCTTCGTTGACCATGAGAGCTTGTGATGGGCTAAGTTGGGACACCCCTGCAGGGTTTGAACTTTCGAAAGCCATGCCCACGGTTATGGGCTGATGGGAATTTGTTAATATCCGGTTGTAGAGAACTTAACACTTGACTTAATTAAAATGCATCAACCACGTGTTTAGCCGTGATGGTCTCTTCTCGGCGGAGTCCGGGAAGTGAACATGGTTCTTGTGTTATGGTTGTGCGTAAGTAGTTTCAGGATCACTTCTTGATCGCTTCTAGCTTCTCGACTGTTGCATTGCTTCTCTTCTCGCTCTTACTTGTGTATGTTAGCCACCATATATGCTTAGTGCTGCAGCTCCACCTCATTACCCTTTCCTACCCATAAGCTTAAATAGTCTTGATCTCGCAGGTGTGAGATTGCTGAGTCCTCGTGACTCACAAATACTTCCAAACAGATGCAGGTGCCGATGATACCAGTGCAGATGACGCAACTGAGCTCAAGTGGGAGCTTTATGAAGATCATGATCATTGTTTTGTATTGTTCCCTGTTGATCAGTAGTGGTGCCCAGTTGGGACGACCGGGGATCTAGCATTTGGGGTTGTCTTCCTTTATTTTGGTTCCGTAGTCGGACCTTGATTGTATTATGGATGATGTATGATTAACTTTTATTTGTGTGAAGTGGCGATTGTAAGCCAACTCTTTATCCCTTTCTTATTCAGTACATGGGATTGTGTGAAGATTACCCCTCTTGCAACAAGCCTACCATGCGGCTATGCCTCTAAGTCGTGCCCCAACATGTGGGAGATATAGCCGCATTGTGGGTGTTACAATGAAGGGGATTTTTGATGACCCGAGAAGTCATCGTCGGCTTAACGGCCGGATGGGCGGTCATAATGAAGCCGCCCAGCCGGAGGGTTTGCCCTGGGGCCAGTGTTCCTCCGGAGGTGACGTTGTCCGATCCTATCTTTCGACGTCACATCGGAACACTCAATGAAAGCACCAATTCGGTGTCAAAATCGGCGGATCTCGGGTAGGGGGTCCCGAACTATGCATCTAGGATCGATGGTAACAGGAGACGGGGGGCGCAATGTTTACCCAGGTTTGGGCCCTCTCTATGGAGGTAATACCCTACTTCCTGCTTGATTGATCTTGATGAATATGAGTATTACAAGAGTTGATCTACCAAGAGATCATAATGGCTAAACCCTAAAAGTCTAGCCTGTCTGACTATGATTATGAGGATATATGTCGACGGACCTAACCCTCCGGTTTATATAAACACCGGGGGGATCTAGGGTTACATAAGGTCGGTTACAGAGAAAGGAATCTTCATATTTGGTCGCCAAGCTTGCCTTCCACGCCAAGGAGATCCCCATCCAGACACGGGTAGAGTCTTCGGTCTTTGTATCTTCATGACCCATCGGTCCGGCCCATATCCAATAGGTCGGACGCCCAAGGACCCCTTAGCCTAGGACTCCCTCAATCGGCGTGGCCACTGCTGTGCGGAGAGTGGTGAGGTTCACCTCCGATGGAAGATGGTCATCCGGCTGGCTCTGGACTTGGAGGAAGCCATCGTCGCGCAGTGCGTATTCATGGTGGGCTACCAGCCGAAAGCTTGAACCAGCGCCCGAGCTAGCCATGGCAACTTTTGGACTGCCCACATCAGCAACAACACGTGGTGTCAGGTGGGTCATGATGAGCGCCATCAGGAACACGATGAATTGGAGAGTGTTCTTGATTTCCATGGCGGTCGATGTGCTAGGTGTGGGCTGTGGTCACTCTATTCTACCTCGGATGGAGGGATATGTCACATATATATGGCACGGAAATACCCTTTGGCTCCCGCATGTATATGCACCCTATATGGGGATTTTTTTAAAATAATCAAACAAGAAGTAAAAATAGTTCAAAAGTATTTTTAGATTATAGTTGACTTACTTGCGCACTAGTATATAAATTTTCTCAAAAAAACAATGCTGACTTCACAACAAAAAAGACAAAATTCATTTGCTATTATAGGTCACTATTCAAGCTATTTTGATCAAAAATTTGTTTTTCTTGAAAACAAGTCAAAGAGTAATTTTCTTTTTCTGGAAAATTTCTCGCTAGTACAATGAAAGGTCAAGTTTATTTCAAAAACATCTTTAGAAATTATTGACTTTTTGTTGAATTGCTAAAAAAAATTCCATATAGGATACATATGTACCCAGGGACCAAATGTTCCCCTTCGATGAAGCATGTTATAATAAACGGAACGGTGGAAAGTTGCATGGCAATATATCTCAGAATGGCTATGGAAATGCCATAATAGGTAGGTATGGTGGCTATTTTGAGGAAGGTAAATGGTGGGTTTGTGGTACCGGCGAAAGTGGCGCGGTACTAGAGAGGCTAGCAATGGTGGAAGGGTGAGAGTGTGTATAATCCATGGACTCAATATTAGTCATAAAGAACTCATGTACTTATTGTAAAAATCTATTAGTTATTGAAACAAAGTACTATGCGCATGCTCCTAGGGGATAGATTGGTAGGAAAAGACCATCGCTCGTCCCCGACCGCCACTCATAAGGAAGACAATAAATAAATAAATCATGCTCCGACTTCATCACATAACGGTTCACCATACGTGCATCCTACAGGAATCACAAACTTCAACACAAGTATCTCTCAAATCCACAACTACTCAACTAGCATGACTCTAATATCACCATCTTCATATCTCAAAACATTCATCAAGTATCAAACTTCTCATAGTATTCAATGCACTCTATATGAAAGTTTTTATTATACCGATCTTGGATGCCCATCATATTAGGACTAGTTTCATAACCAAAGCAAACTACCATGCTGTTCTAAAGACTCTCAAAATAATATAAGTGACGCATGAGAGTTCATCTATTTCTTCAAAATAATACCACATCCATGCTCTAAAAGGATATAAGTGAAGCACTAGAGCAAATGACAAACTACTCCAAAAGATATAAGTGAAGATCAATGAGTAGTCGAATAATTATGCAACTATGTGAAGACTCTCTAACATTTAATAATTTCAGATCTTGGTATTTTATTCAAACAGCAAGCAAAACAAAAGAAAAGAAAATGACGCTCCAAGCAAAACACATATCATGTGGTGAATAAAAATATAGCTCCAAGTAAAGTTACCGATAGACGAAGACAAAAGAGGGGATGCCCTCCGGGGCATCCCCAAGCTTAGGCTACTGGTTGTCCTTGAATATTACCTTGGGGTGCCTTGGGCATCCCCAAGCTTAGGCTCTCGCCACACCTTATTCCATAGTCCATCGAATCTTTACCCAAAACTCGAAAACTTCACAGCACAAAACTTAACAGAAAACTCGTAAGCTCCGTTAGTATAAGAAAATAAATCACCACTTAGGTACTGTTGTGAACTCATTCTAAATTCATATTGGTGTAATATATACTGTATTCCAACTTATCTATGGTTCATACCCTCCGATACTACTCATAGATTCATCAAAATAAGCAAACAACACATAGAAAACACAATCTATCAAAAACAGAACATTCTGTAGTAATCTGGATCAAACGTATACTTCTGGAAACCCAAAAATTCTAAAATAAATTTCTGGACGTGAATAATTTGTTTATTAATCATCTTCAAAAAGAATTAACTTAATCTCACTCTCCAGTAAAAAAATGGCAGCTAATCTCGTGAGGGCAAAAGTTTCTGTTTTTTACAACAAGAATTAATGGCAGCTAATCATCTTCTGGAACCCCAAGTATTCCCAAAGTTTCTACTTGGCACAAACACTAATTAAAAGAATAAAACACTAGATGAATTATTTATTACTAAACAGGAACAAAAATCAAGGAACAAAAATAAAATTGGGTTGCCTCCCAACAAGCGCTATTGTTTAACACCCCTAGCTAGGCATGATGATTTCAATGATGCTCACATAAAAGATAAGAATTGAAACATAAGGAGAGCATCATGAAGAATATGACTAGCACATTTAAGTCTAACCCACTTCCCATGCATAGGGATTTTGTGAGAAAACAACTTGTGGGAACAAGAATCAACTTGCATAGGAGGGCAAAACAAGCATAACTTCAAAACTTTAAGCACATAGAGAGGAAACTTGATATTATTGCAATTCCTACAAGCATATGTTACTCCCTCATGATAATTTTCAGTAGCATCATGAATGAGTTCAACAATACAACCATCACATAAAGCATTCTTTTCATGATCTACAAGCATAGAAAATTTACTACTCTCCACATAAGCAAGATTCTTCTCAATCGGAATAGTGGGAGTATCATAAGAAACTCGAATACTATAAATTGTTTCCACATTAAAGGAGTAATGTTCAGAAAAAGGGTAATCATAATCATGACAAGTTTTATAAATATAATAATCTATACTTTTTATAGCATAAGTATCATCACAATAATCATCATAAGTAGCAACTTTGTTCTCATCATAATCAATTGAAACCTCTTCCAAGATAGTGGAATCATTACGAAATAAAGTCATGACCTCTCCAAATCTACTTTCATAATTATCACAATAAGATTCAACATCCTCCAAAATAGTGGGATCATTACTTCCTAAAGTTGACACTCTTATGAACCCACTTTCATCAATATAATCATCATAAGTAGGAGGCATGCTATCATCATAACAAATTTGCATATCAAAACTTGGGAGGCTAGAAATATCATGTTCATTAAACATAGCATCCCCAAGCTTGGGACAAACATTAATTGCAGCAAATATATTCTCAAACATGTCATTCTCATCAAACATAGCATCCACAAGCTTGGGCCTTCTCATATCATAAGCATAATCACTCTCATCAATAATAGTATGGATAGCACCAATAGTATAGCAATTATCATTATCACAATGAGTAATAGGAGCAACATCATTTGGGAGGGATACATTTTTATCTTTGCTTCTCCGTATTTCCTTTTTCTTCTTCACATTATGTGTGGGTTCAATCCTCTTTTGCAGCTCCTTATTGATGAGATTGGTTGAATGGAAGGCTCCTCCTCGTTACCTGATTCATCATAAGATATAATAGGAGGATATTGGGAAGCCTCTTCCCTTTCATTAGTATTGTCTTCATCCTCTATTTGTTTTCTTGTCTTTATGTAATTGGCAATATAAAGATTTTCAATGCAATTCACCCCACAATACATAAAAATTTCTTCTAGATCAATATCGAGGAATTTCTTAAGGTTATATTCTGGAATATGCTTAGTTATAAGTTTCATTTCTTCATAACCCAAAAGAAAACTAAGTTCATTATGATGTGCAAGGGAAATAAAATCATCACAATTTTTGGACATGATACGATCATGAAACAATTTGCATTGGAGATTTAAACAACCATCTTCATTGCAAAGTTCACAAGTATGGAGAAGAAATTTTAAATTTTCAGCACAAACATTTAGCCTCTCTTGCAATCATTTAGTTTCCAAATACTTATGCCTCTTGCAAAATCTATTTTCCCTAATTGGTGTGTACTTGCAAGCTCTATGTATTCCACAAAAGTTGACATGCTTATAAGAGACATTTTCATCATGACTAGTTCAATTATCATTAGTACTATGGATATTCAAGGAGTTCATACTAACAACATTGCAATCATGCTCATCATTCAAAGATTTAGTGCCAAACATTTTATAGACTTCTTCTTCTAGCACTTGAGCACAATTTTCCTTTCCATCATTCTCACAAAAAATATTAAAAAGATGAAGCATATGAGGCAAACTCAATTCCAGTTTTTTGTAGTTTTCTTTTATAAAATAAACTAGTGATAAAACAAGAAACAAAAAGATTCGATTGCAAGATCTAAAGATATACCTTCAAGCACTCACCTCCCCGGCAACAGCGCCAGAAAAGAGCTTGATGTCTACTACACAACCTTCTTCTTGTAGACATTGTTGGGCCTCCAACTGCAGAGGTTTGTAGGACAGTAGCAAATTTCCCTCAAGTAGATGACCTAAGGTTTATCAAACCGTGGGAGGCAAAGGATGAAGATGGTCTCTCTCAAACAACCCTGCAACCAAATAACAAAGAGTCTCTTGTGTCCCCAACACACCCAATACAATGGTAAATTATATAGGTGCACTAGTTCGGCGAAGAGAAGGTGATACAAGTGCAATATGGATGGTAGATAAAGGTTTTTGTAATCTGAAAATATAAAAACAACAAGGTAACTAATGATAAAAGTGAGTACAAACGGTATTGCAATGCGTTGAAACAAGGCCTAGGGTTCATACTTTCACTAGTGCAAGTTCTCAACAATAATAACATAACTGGATCATATAACTACCCCTCAACATGCAACAAAGAGTCACTCCAAAGTTAGTAATAGCGGAGAACAAACGAAGAGATTATGGTAGGGTACAAAACCACCTCAAAGTTATCCTTTCTGATCGATCTATTCAAGAGTCCATAGTAAAATAACATGAAGCTATTCTTTCCGTTCAATCTATCCTAGAGTTCGTACTAGAATAACACCTTAAGACACAAATCAACCAAAACCCTAATGTCACTTAGATACTCCAATGTCACCTCAAGTATCCGTGGGTATGATTATACGATATGCATCACACAATCTCATATTCATCTATTCAACCAACATAAAGAACTTCAAAGAGTGCCCCAAAGTTTCTACAGGAGAGTGAAGACGAAAACGTGTGCCAACCCCTATGCATAAGTTCACGAGGTCCCGGAACTCGCAAGTTGATCACCAAAACATACATCAAGTGGACACATGATATCCCATTGTCACCACAGATAAGCACGTGCAAGACATACATCAGGTGTTCTCAAATCCTTAAAGACTCAATCCGATAAGATAACTTCAAAGGGAAAACTCAATCCATTACAAGAGAGTAGAGGGGGAGAAACATCATAAGATCCAACTATAATAGCAAAGCTTGTGATACATCAAGATCGTGCCAACTCAAGAACACGAGATAGATCAAACACATAGCTACTGGTACATACCCTCAGCCCCGAGGGAGAACTACTCCCTCCTCGTCATGGAGAGCGCCGGGATGATGAAGATGGCTGCCGGAGAGGGATTCCCCCCTCCGGCAGGGTGCCGGAATGGGTCTATATTGGTTTTCGGTGGCTACGGAGGCTTCTGGTGGCGGAACTCCCGATCTATTCTGTTCCTCGATGTTTTTAGGGTATATGGACATATATAGGCGAAAGAAGTCGGTTACGGGAGCCACGAGGGGACCATGAGGGTGGGGACGCTCCCAGGGGGTAGGGCGTGCCTCCCTGCCTCGTGGCTTCCTCAAAGCTTCCTTGACGTCTACTCCAAGTCTCCTAGATTGCTTCCGTTCCAAAAATAACTCTCCCGAAGGTTTCATTCCATTTGGACTCCGTTTGATATTCCTTTTCTTCGAAACACTGAAATAGGCAAGAAAACAACAATTTGGGCTGGGCCTCCGGTTAATAGGTTAGTCCCAAAAATAATATAAAAGTGTATAATAAAGCCCATAAACATCCAAAATAGATAATATAATAACATGGAACAATAAAAAATTATAGATACGTTGGAGACGTATCAGAGGCTTATGTGGATGAGGTGAGGAACTTGGAAGAGCATTTTGACGGTCTGCAAGCGGAGCATGTTCCTCGAGCGGAGAACGGCATTGCCGATGACTTGTCAAAACATGCTGCCCTCAAGTTGCATGTGGAACCAGGTACCTTTGTGCTTCAATTGACCCAGCCATCCGTTGAGCCATCAGTAGGACAGAACAAGCGAAGGAAGGCAGGCCCCGGCAAGTACTTTCCTGCTGAGCTCCCAAGAGCCGTCGGCAAAGGCGTTGCCGGATGCCCCAAGCTTGCCGGGGAGCAGCAGCCTCCGGCGGGGCCCCAAACCCCGACCATAGAGGCAGTTGCCCCTATGGCCGAAGACAAGCCTTTAGTCGTTGTCGTCAAGCCCCAGGCTCCGGCATGGGCGCAGCGCACCGTCCGTTTCCTCCAAACAGGGGAACTCCTTAAGGAACATGAAGAGGCAGAGAAAGTAGCCCATCGGTCCAGCATGTACCAGTTTGTGCATGATGCCCTATAAAGAAGGAGACCAAATGGTGTGAAACTGAAGTGTATTTCACGGGAGGATGGACTGGAGCTGTTGGCATAGATACATAGAGGCATGTGTGGCTCCCACATAGGGTCGAGAGCCCTTGCCGGCAAAGTATTCCAGCAAGGTTTCTTTTGGCCCACCGCTCTCCAGGATGCAACTGTGCTAGTAACCAAGTGTGAAGCATGCTAGTTCCATTCAAAGAAGCTCCATCAGCCAGCCCAAGCCCTTCAAACAATCCCTCTTTCCTGGCCATTTTCGGTCTGGGGGCTCGACATACTGGGCCCCTTTCCTCGTGCTGTCGGGGGCTTTGAGTACTTGTATGTCGCGATCGACAAGTTCACAAAGTGGTCGGAAGTGGAACCGGTGAGAAAGGTGACATCGCAATCAGCCGGCAAGTTCTTCAAGGAACTAGTTTGCCGTTTCGGTGTGCCAAATAGTCATTGCTACCTCTTGAGCACTGCGTTGGTTTTCCCTTGAAGAGGAAAGGGTGATGCAGTAGAGTAGCGTAAGTATCTCCCTCAATTTTTGAGAACCAAGGTATCAACACATTAGGAGGCCATGCACGAGTCCCTCGCACCTACACAAACAAATAAACTCCTCGCAACCAACGCGATAAAGGGGTTGTCAATCCCTTCACGGTCACCTACGAGAGTGAGATCTGATAGATATGATAAGATATATTTTTGGTATTATTATGATAAAGAGAAATAAAGATGCAAGTAAAATAAATGGCAAAGGAAATAACTAAGTATTGGAATATTAATATGATGTAAAATAGACCCGGGGCCATAGGTTTCACTAGAGGCTTCTCTCGAGAGCAGAAGTATTACGGTGAGTGAACAAATTACTGTTGAGCCATTGACAGAATTGAGCATAGTTATGAGAATATCTAGGTATGATCATGTATATAGCATCACGTCCGAGACAAGTAGACAGACTCCTGCCTGCATCTAGTACTATTACTCCACACATCGA
Source organism: Triticum dicoccoides (assembly GCF_002162155.2). Taxonomy (NCBI): domain Eukaryota; kingdom Viridiplantae; phylum Streptophyta; class Magnoliopsida; order Poales; family Poaceae; genus Triticum; species Triticum dicoccoides. Next base: position 537,909,440 of record NC_041386.1, on the reverse strand, counting down.
CCGCTATCCAGCATGCATCTAGAGTATTAAGTTCAAGAGAACAGAGTAACGCTTTAAGCGAGATGACATGATGTAGAGGGATAAATTCATGCAATATGATATAAACCCCATCTTGTTATCCTTGATGGCAACAATACAATACGTGCCTTGCTGCCCCTTCTGTCACTGGGAAAGGACACCGCAAGATTGAACCCAAAGCTAAGCACTTCTCCCATTGTAAGAAAGATCAATCTAGTAGGCCAAAACAAACTGATAATTCAAAGAGACTTACAAAGATAACCAATCATATATAAAAGAATTCAGAAAAGATTCAAATATTGTTCATAGATAAACTTGATCATAAACCACAATTCATCGGTCTCAACAAACACACCGCAAAAGAAGATTACATCGAATAGATCTTCACAAGAGAGGGGGAGAATTTTGTATTGAGATCCAAAAAAAGAGAAGAAGCCATCTAGCTAATAACTATGGACCCGTAGGTCTGAAGTAAACTACTCACACTTCATCAGAGAAGCTATGGTGTTGATGTAGAAGCCCTCCGTGATCCATACCCCCTCCAGCGGAGCTCCGGAAAAGGCCCCAAGATGGGATCTCGTGGATACAGAAAGTTACGGCGGTGGAATTAGGGTTTTGGTTCCGTATCTGGTAGTTTGGGGGTACGTAGGTATATATAGGAGGAAGGAGTACGTCGGTGGAGCAACATGGGCCCCACGAGGGTAGAGGGCGCGCCTGGGGGGTAGGCGCGCCCCCCTACATCGTGCCTTCCTGGTTGATTAATTGGCATAGTGTCCATGTCCTCTGGATCATGTTCGTTCCGAAAATCACGGTCCTGAAGGTTTCATTCCGTTTGGACTCCGTTTGATATTCTTTTTCTGCGAAACCCTAAAATAGGCAAAAAAAAACAGCAATTCTAGGTTGGGCCTCCGGTTAATAGGTTAGTCCCAAAAATAATATAAAAGTGTATAATAAAGCCCAATAATGTCCAAAACAGGATATAATATAGCATGGAACAATCAAAAATTATAGATACGTTGGAGACGTATCAAGCATCCCCAAGCTTAATTCCTGCTCGTCCTCGAGCAGGTAAATGATAAAAATAGAATTTTTGATGTGGAATGCTACTTGGCATAATTTCAATGTAATTTCCTCAATTGTCGTATGAATATTCAGATCCGAAAGATTGAAGACAAAAGTTTAATATTGACATAGAAATAATAATACTTCAAGCATACTAACTAAGCAATTATGTCTCTTCAAAATAACACGGCCAAAGAAAGTTATCCCTACAAAATCATATAGTCTGGCTATGCTCCATCTTCACCACACAAAGTAATAAAATCATGCACAACCCCGATGACAAGCCAAGCAACTGTTTCATACTTTTGGTGTTCTCAAACTTTTTCAATCTTCATGCAATACATGAGCATGAGCCATGGACATAGCACTATAGGTGGAATAGAATGGTGGTTGTGGAGAAGACAAAAACGGAGAAGATAGTCTCACATCAACTAGGCATATCAACGGGCTATGGAGATGCCCATCAATAGATATCAATGTGAGTGAGTAGGGAGTGCCATGCAACAGATGCACTAGAGCTATAAGTATATGAAGCTCAACAAAAAACTAAGTGGGTGTGCATCCAACTTGCTTGCTCACGAAGACCTAGGGCATTTGAGGAAGACCATCGTTGGAATATACAAGCCAAGTTCTATAATGAAAATTTCCCACTAGTATATGAAAGTGATAACATAGGAGACTCTCTGTCATGAAGATCATGGTGCTACTTTGAAGCACAAGTGTGGAAAAAAGGATATTAGTATTTCCCCTTTTATTTATTTATTCTTTTTTTGGGCCATCTTTTTTTATTTGGCCTTTCTCTTTGGGGGGGGGGGGCAATACTCTATGAATGATGATCATCACACTTCTATTTATTTACAACTAAATGATTACAACTCGATACTAGAACAAAGTATGACTCTATATGAATGCCTCCGGTGGTGTACTGGGATAGCAATGATGCATGAGTGACTTATATGAAAGAATTATGAACGGTGGCTTTGCCACAACTAAAATGTCAACTACAAGATCATGCGAAGCAATATGACAATGATGGAGCATGTCATAGCAAATGGAATGGTGGAAAGTTGCATGGCAATATATCTCGGAATGGCTATGGAAATGCCATGATAGGTAGGTATGGTGGCTGTTTTGAGGAAGGTATATGGTGGGTGTATGATACCGGCGAAACGTGCGAGGTATTAGAGAGGCTAGCAAGGGTGGAAGGGTGAGAGTGCGTATAATCCATGGACTCAACATTAGTCATAAAGAACTCACATACTTATTGCAAAAATCTATTAGTTATCGAAGAAAAGTACTATGTACATGCTCCTAGGGGGATAGATTGGTAGGAAAAGACTATCGCCCGTCCCCGACTGCCACTCATAAGGAGGACAATCAATAAATACATCATGCTCTGACTTCTTAACATAACGGTTCACCATACGTGCATGCTACGGGAATCACAGACTTCAACACAAGCATTTCTCAAATTCACAACTATTCAACTAGCACGACTCTAATATCACCATCTCCATATCTCAAAACAATTATCAAGTTTCAAACTTCTCATAGTATTCAACACACTCATAAGAAAATTTTATTATTAATCTTGAATACCTAACATAATTAAAGCAAATTACCATGCTGTTTTGTAGGACTCTCAAAATAATCTAAGTGAAGCATGAGAGAACAAAAGTTTCTATAAAACAAATCCACCATCGTGCTCTAAAAGATATAAGTGAAGCACTAGAGCAAAAACAATATAACGCAAAAGATATAAGTGAAGCACATAGAGTATTCTAACAATTTCCAAATCATGAGTGTCTCTCTCAAAAAGGTGTGTGAAGCAATGATGATTGTGGAAAACTAACAAATAAAGACTCAAATAATACAACACGCTCCAAGCAAAACACATATCATGTGGTAAATAAAAATATAGCTCCAAGTAAAGTTACCGATAGAAGTAGACGAAAGAGGGGATGCCTTCCAGGGCATCCCCAAGATTTGGCTTTTAGGTGTCCTTAGATTATCTTGGGGGTGCCGTGGGCATCCCCAAGCTTAGGCTCTTGCCACACCTTGTTCCATAATCCATCAAATCTTTACCCAAAACTTGAAAACTTCACAACACAAAACTTAAAGTAGAAAATCTCGTGAGCTCCATTAGCGAAAGAAAACAAAACACCACTTCAAGGTAATGTAATGAACTCATTATTTATTTATATTGGTGTTAAAACTACTGTATTCCAACTTCTCTATGGTTTATAAACTATTTACTAGCCATAGATTCATCAAAATAAGCAAACAACACACAAAAAACAGAATCTGTCAAAACAGAACAGTCTGTAGTAATCTGTAGCTAACGCAAGATCTGGAACCCCAAAAATTCTAAAATAAATTGATGGAAGTGAGGAATTTATCTATTAATCATCTGCAAAAATAATTAACTAAATATAACTTTCCAAATAAAAATGGAAGCAGTTCTCGTGAGCGCTAAAGTTTCTGTTTTTTTACAGCAAGATTAAAAAGACTTTCCCCAAGTCTTCCCAACGGTTCTACTTGGCACAAACACTAATTAAACACAAAAAACACAACCAAAACAGAGGCTAGATAAATTATTTATTACTAAACAGGAGCAAAAATCAAGGAATAAAAATAAAATTGGGCTGCCTCCCAACAAGCGCTATCGTTTAACGCCGTTAGCTATGCATAAAAGCAAGGATAGATCTAGGTATTGCCATAATAATAAGATAGATCATTAATTCTTCCCATAGATTTCTTAATAGTGGAATACGCAAGGTGCAAGTTTAAAGAGCAATCATCAAAATCACGGAAACCTAGCAAATCACACAAAGTCTTTGGAATCGTGGAAACACTAGCACCCAAATCACACAAAGCATAGCATTCACGATCTTTAATCTTAATTTTAATAGTAGGTTCCCACTCATCATAAAGTTTTCTAGGGATAGAAACTTCCAACTCATGTTTTTCTTCATAAGATTGCATCAAAGCATCAACAATATGTTTGGTAAAGACTTTATTTTGACTATAAGCATGAGGAGAATTTAGCACGGATTGCAACAAGGAAATACAATCTATCAAAGAGCAATTATCATAATTAAATTTCTTGAAATCCAAAATAGTGGGTTCATTAATATATAAAGTTTTGACTTCTTCAATCCCACTTTTAACAAATTTAGAATCAAGATCTAAAGACTCTGAATTTTTGGAACGTCTTCTAGGTAAAGGTGGATCATATTCAGTCCCATTATTATCAAGATTCATATTACAAAACAAAGATTTAATAGGGGACACATCAATAACTTTCAGATCTTCATCTTTATCTTCTAAAAGAAATTCCGGTTTAGCGGCCATCTTATTAACTAAGGTGGCTTGCTTATCCGAAACTTCAGCTATTAACTTCTCAAGATGAGCAATCTGAGATTTCAAACCATCAAATTCTTTAGACATATCATCGAGCTCTTTATTCATATAACCCATAAAGCTTTTTTGTTCTGTAAGCTCATTTCTAAAGAAATTATTATGCTCAAATTGTCAGACCATAAAACTCCTGACGTTGCTTCCGATCTCTTCTAACCTTTTAAGGTGAAGGTCACCAAATCTAGATAGAGCCATCGTGACAAGCAAGCAAGAAATGGGCAAAAAGAGGCGGATAGAGAAAGAGAGGGATGATGGAGAGAGAAGGCGAATAAAATGGCAAGGGTGAAGTGGGGGAGAGGAAAACGAGAGGCAAATGGCAAATAATGTAATGCGGGAGATAAGGGTTTGTGATGGGTACTTGGTATGTTGAATTTTGCGTAGACTCCCCGGCAACGGCGCCAGAAATCTTTCTTGCTACCTCTTGAGCACTGCGTTGGTTTTCCCTTGAAGAGGAAAGGGTGATGCAGTAGAGCATCGTAAGTATTTCCCTTAGTTTTTGAGAACCAAGGTATCAATCCAGTAGGAGGCCACGCACGAGTCCATCGCACCTACACAAAGAAATAAACTCCTCGCAACCAACATGATAAAGGGGTTGTCAATCCCTTCACGGTCACCTACGAGAGTGAGATCTGATAGATATGATAAGATAATATTTTTTGCATTTTTATTCTAAAGAGAAATAAAGATGCAAGTAAAATAAATGGCAAAGGAAATAACTAAGTATTGGAATATTAATATGATGGAAAATAGACCCGGGGGCCATAGGTTTCACTAGGGGCTTCTCTCGAGAGCATAAGTATTACGGTGGGTGAACAAATTACCGTTGAGCAATTGACATAATTGAGCAGAGTTATGAGAATATCTAGGTATGATCATGTATATAGGCATCACGTCCGAGACAAGTAGACTGACTCCTGCCTGCATCTACTACTATTACTCCACACATCGACCGCTATCCAGCATGCATCTAGAGTATTAAGTTCAAGAGAACAGAGTAACACTTTAAGCAATATGACATGATGTAGAGGGATAAACTCATGCAATATAATATAAACCCCATCGTATTATCCTCGATGGCAACAATACAATACATGCCTTGCTGCCCCTACTGTCACTAGGAAAGGACACCACAAGATTGAACCCAAAGCTAAGCACTTCTCCCATTGCAAGAAAGATCAATCTAGTAGGCCAAACCAAACTGATAATTCGAAGAGGCTTGCGAAGATAACCAATCATACATAAAAGAATTCAGAAAAGATTCAAATATTGTTCATAGATAAACTTGATCATAAACCCACAATTCATCGGTCTCAACAAACACACCGCAAAACAAGATTACATCGAATAGATCTCCACAAGAGAGGGGGAGAACTTTGTATTGAGATCCAAAAAGAAAGAAGAAGCCATCTAGCTAATAACTATGGACCCGTAGGTCTGAAGTAAACTACTCACACTTCATCGGAGAGGCTATGGTGTGTAACATCCCAAATTTTCAATTTGGAATGTTATACATTAGATCATCAATGCATACCATATTTTATTTTGCATTTTGGTTGATCCTAGAAATTCTACGCAACTCAATGACCCACGGAGAGAGTTGGGGATTTCGTTATTTTCATATTTGAGTTTTCTCAAATTTTGAGGATAGGATCATTTGATTTTATTTATTTTATCATCAATTATTTCTATTACAAAAATATGAGAGAGGTAATAAAATGACTTTCCGAAAATAAAGAAATATTGAGGATTTAATAATAAAATCAAATAAGATTTTATTTCGGAGTTTTTCGGTGTTTTATTTGAATTTAGGAAAAATGTGCGTTTTTCAAAATTGCATTTAGGTCCCAAATAAATGTCCACCTTGTGCGGCTTGATTTTAGAAGCCCGCGAAAATTTATTTCGGAATTTTTGGAGTCCGTTTAGTATTTCTTTTTATTTTTTTCTTTTGAGCGAAATAATTTAAAAAAAACGAACCGACCTACGGGCCGTGTCCGACTAGGACTCCGGCCCGAGGGGGGCCTTTATAAGCCGAGGCCCAGCCCCGGGGAAACCCTAGCCGCCCCAGCCCCCAAGCCATGCCGCCACCCGGTCCCGCCGCCGCCGCCGCACCGCGCCGCCGCCGAGGTTCGCCGCGCCTCGACTTCCGTGCCATTGGTTTTTTTAAAAAAAATAGATCGGTTTTCGTCGGTTTTTTTATTCGGTTTTTTTTCAATAGATCAGTCTTTCCGGTTTATTTAAATAGCGAGCATTCGTCCGTTCGTTCGTTCTATCGAGCGTTCATTGTTTTTCTTTTTCTCGGATTAAATCCGCGATTTTTCTGATCGCGATTCCTGATCCGATTTTCGTTTTAGTATAACTTTTCGCTCGTTTATCGGAATCAGGCGATTCAAGCACCTAGAGTTTCGTCTCAAAACCCTCTATCCGTTTAACCAACTTAAACAAGATTTTTCTACTGTAAAATTTGCCCTAGATCCAGATTAGTAGAACGAAGTTGTTTTCTTTCACCGTTTGATTTTCGTTGCTTCGTTCGATTTGATTCTTTTTTGCCAACCGGAGTTCTTAAGTTGAACCTTCTGGTTAGTTCTCTTATTTGAGTTTTACCTGTGCATTAGATGAGTACTTATTGGATGCTTATTTGTTTGTCTGCGATAGAATACCCGGAGTGCGCCGCCTGTTACTTCGAATCTCTAGGTTTCGCGGATCATCAGCAAGGCAAGTAACACTTTGATCATACCTTTTCTAGTACCCAGTTTTATCGCATTAGATCAATCCTCACACATTGCATGATTAGGATCCAATTAAATTGTGGGATGGGAAGTAGATGAGGTAGTACCTATTGCCTGTTGTTATCAAACCTTTGGGAGTTACTTCTACGTTTGCTTATTTTGCCATGCTATGCTAGTAGACGTGGATTGGGTGAGTGATATCCATGACAGATGTGAGATTGTTAATTAATGGTTTATCTAAGGTGGCAACTTAAACACACATCTGGGTGGATTGAGGCACCTGGGTATTCGAGGACTTGCCTATTTTCTTTTGGACCGCCACCCAGGCTCAAAGGGATCATGAGACTATTCATACTAGAAACTTCCGTGTGCAGCCACAAGCTATTATGGGCTCTAGCATAGTTGACTAAGTCGTGCAAACTCTTACAGTGGTAGACTAGCAGATGTAGGGGATGTAGGTGGTACGGTCTACCCGATCGTAAGGTGCTAGCGCTTCTGAAAGACTATGTCTCGGTCATCCGTCTTCTCAAACACCATGTAGTGCGAGAAACCAAACGGAGGCGATCGAGTCTTGTGGGGAAAAGTGTGCAAACCTCTACAGAGTGTAATAAACTAATCATGGTTAGCCGTGTCCCCGGTTATGGACATCTTGAGTATCTAGTACCTGGATTATCATGTGAATCTCAACATGTTACTCTAAATTAATTTTGTTGGGTTATGTTTAATGATGATGCTTAATTGGGATTGAGAGTGCTGTCAACCATTCTCAATGTTTAACAACTACCATGATAGTTAAATAAATTTATTCCTTTGAAGTAGGGAAAAATTGGCTTTACGCAAAACTGTAACCATAGAGCTTTCCACCAGCCAAATTTGCATATAGTATAGCTGTTTCATTCCATTACTCTCTATGTGTTACATTGCCAGCATATTCCATGTGCTGACCCGTTTTCGGGCTGCAACGTTAATGTTACAGACTTTTCAAACGACGATTAAGGAGTTTTTAGGTCGTGGTTCTATACTCAGTAATGCCGTTGGAGTTGATGGACTCACTTATCTTCCAAGCCTTCCGCTGTTATCGTTATTAGATGGCCTTAAGCCATATTTATTGTAATAAGTTCTCTTTGGAGACACTTGATGTAATAAGTGTGTGATTGCTACTCTGTTATAAATCCTCTGAGTACTGTGTGGTGTCAGCATTACTGATCCAGGGATGACACCGGAGCACAGAGATCAGACCGTTTGAGGTCTGGTCGCTACAGAGATGGTATCAGAGCACACGTTGACTGTAGGACACGACCACTAAGCTAAAAGACCTAGATCACTATTCACTCTCTTCTCTTCTGACTTCTCATCTTTTCTACTCTTTAGGATGGCGGATGCAAGGAACAAGTTCACACAACCGGATGAAGATACACCCTTTGGACGACACTTGAAGGAAGTCACTAGATACCTGAATATAGGAGTACCAAGCTTCACAGGAACCTACAACGCCACTTTACCTGAAGAAGAGCGCTGGATGATTCAAGTTCAAATTCCAGGAAGGACGTTCATGCTAGTCACTGAGCCCATAGAGTTTTCTTTTGATGCACCAACTTGGAGTCTAGGAAAGAGCATGGCAGCTCACATCGCCATGGGACGCATTGGAGAAGTCTACCGCAAGGATCTCAAGGATACTATCTACCAGATTTGTGGATGCCGAGATGAGCACTGGGAGATGGTCAGCACCAGGAAGGATAGATCAATTGCAGCTTTTATCCAGGAGCTAAACCAGCACATTTGACGACAGGAGAACCAGATGTGTGCCGACATGATAGATCTGAAGAAGGCTAAGACTAGAATCAAGGAACTGGAGGAAGAACTCAAGGCTACACGTGAAGATTATGAAGAGGAAATTAAAGTATTGGTGGAGAAGAATGACGACCTGATCAAGAAGATTGGAATATTTATGGGAGGCCCTACGCGAGTAGATGAAGACGAAGAACCCAAGGAGATTAGCCCGGAAGACTACATCATCATCGACGGCACCGACTCGGAACCAGATAGTAGCGATGATGACTATGTTGATGAAGCTGGAGCAGATATCATGGAGTCTGCAACTGAAGAATATTTCTAGAAAACCACCTCATCAGTAGTAGTAGTCCACCATGTAAATATAGTAGTCCGAGCACTTTTGCGATAGTTAGATCAATTGTATGCCCTTGTTTGATTGAATGAAGTGAATTGTTTGCTTTTGCCTCATGTGCATATGGGTAGTGTTTTCTCTTTAGACCCCCTCTATTCTTACATCTCATCTTTTCTAAACCCTCAGATGCCTCCGAGATGTGACCCCGGATTTGCCTTTCCACCGGAGCTCACCCAGTTGATCTAGCAACAGAACACATTGATGCAGTTGCTAGTTCAGAATCAGAATCAGGGGAACAACAACAACAACCCACCACCACCATCACCACCTGTTGACCACTTAGCCCGTTTTCTTAGGCTGAATCCGCCGGTGTTTTCCAGTAGCACCGAGCCGATAGTAGCAGATGATTGGCTCCGCAAGACAGCTAGGGAGTTGACCACAGCAGGATGCACAGATGCGGAGAAGGTGAAGTTTGCCGCACATCAACTAGAAGGACCCGCAGCATCATGGTGGGAGAATTTCACAACCACTTTCCCAGTTGACACTGTCACATGGGACCAGTTTCAGCAGGATTTTCGTACTGCCCATGTTTCAGCAGGAGCTATGGCCATGAAGAAGCGTGAGTTTCGCAACTTGCGCCAAGGAGGAAGGACAGTTGGCCAGTATGTGGAGGAATTTAGTAAGTTAGCACGTTATGCACCAGATGACGTTGCTACGGATGCAGCTAAGCAGGAGAAGTTTCTGGAAGGACTGAATGATGAGTTGAGCATGCAGTTGATGGTAGCAACCTTCAACAACTATCAGGAGTTGGTAGATCGTGCTCTTATGATTGAAGGCAAGCAACAACAAATTGAGAATCGCAAGAGGAAGTATGGACAAGGAAAGTACACTTCAGGAGCTCAGCAGAAGCCACGTTTTACCCCTAGACCGGGAGGATATTTTCAGCATACCCATGGAGGAGGTAGCTCGCACAATCACAATGGCACCAAGAATGGAAATGGCAATGGAGGAAGCAACGGCCAGAACTGCACCAACCCCTCAACCCCAACCAAGAAGGATCTGAGCCAAGTCACTTGTTTTAAGTGTCAGAAGACCAGACATTATGCCAATGAATGTCCTGAAGGCCAAAATGGCAATGGAAGTTCTAGGAAGAAGCCGAACCCTTTCAACAGGGGACAGGTGAACCACGTTAGCGTGGAGGAGGTTGAAGCTCAGCCCGATGCAGTAATAAGTAAGTTTTTGGTTAAGTCATTTACTGCACTCATTCTTTTTGATACTGGTGCATCGCATTCATACATCTCAAGGGGATTTGTGGATAAGTATAACCTACCAACCCAAGCCCTTAGGTCACCCATGTTAGTAACCTTGCCTGGAGCAGAGTATGTGGCTAGTCTATGGTGTGATCGGTTACCATTAAGGATTGGTAACTATGTTTTTCCCTCAGACCTAATAGTATTGGAATCTCAAGGATTGGATGTGATATTAGGCATGGATTGGTTATCAAAGTATGAAGGGAATATTGAATGTGCTAGTAAGTAAATTTTGCTTACCACCCCAGAAGGGAGAAGGATCAAGTATGTATCCCGGCATGTGCCAAAGAGGACTCAAGTGAATTGCCTAATAGGAGTTGTGGAGGAGGAAGTACCAGTGGTAAGGGATTTCCCTGAAGTATTTCCAGAGGAGTTGCCAGGCATGCCATCGGATAGAGATATTGAGTTTTCAATTGACCTATTTCCAGGCACAGGTCCAATATCAAAGAGACCATATAGGATGCTGTCGCGACCGGATTTTCAGGATATAATTTCCAGAAAATGGCCCTTGTGCTCACCAGCCCCGGGATTACTGTTAGCTGCTGAGGCACCAACTTGATACAAAAATTCCAAGCAAAAAAATACATAATATATAGTACAAGACCATTCGGGCCTGTGAGTACAACAATTGGTTTATAGTGGTCAATGGCGGAAGCGGTTTGTGGATCATCGGTGTCTATGGGACTCCATTTCCCACAGGAACAGCTGACCAGGATAACTCCTATCTTCGCGAGGTTGCTATCTCCATTGCGTAGGTTCCGGGGCTGTCATCGCAACGCTCCTCTCCAAGCAAGCAATCTGGCCAAGACAATAGCCAGGGACAAGCCAGTGAGTACTTTCGAATGTACTCGCAAACATTATGAACAAGGGTATAATATAGCAAACGATAATCATGCTTTGAAAATATTCTATAATCATAACGTCCGTCATGAAAATAAAATCCCGATGCATGCAAGCAGGTTATTTATATGCTACAGGAATATGTAATGACAGAATAGTAATAAAATGCACCGATCGGATGTCTGAAGCGACGTCTCGAAAGGATAGTAAAAGTGAGCATGCATCAATCGGGCGTCTTAGCGACACCACATAAAGGGCTTATAAGGTAAATAAATAACAAGCATGCCACAGTCGGGCATCTCAGCGACACCACAAAAAGGGCTTATGAAGTAAATAAAATAACAAGCATGCCACAGTCGGGCGTCTGAGCGACACCACATAAAGGGCTTATGAAGTAAATAAAATAACAAGCATGCCACAGTCGGGCGTCTGAGCGACACCACATAAAGGGGTTGTAAGTAAATGAAATAACGAACCTGCCATAGTCGGGCATCTGAGCGACGCCACATAAAGGGCTTATACGAAAATGAAATAACAAACATGCCACAGTCGGGCGTCTGAGCGACGCCACCTAAAGGGCTTATATATATAAACATAATCATAGTGAATATCCAGGAGGTGGTACCGTCCCAGGGATATTCATTATTTCAAACAATGCAAACGGTTAGTCCATAATGATAATAATCATAACCATCATATATCACAAGTCATAATCTATATTCGGGTTTAGTAGTTTCTCCTCCGAAGACCGACACTAAGACCGGCACTTGACCCATCCCAGACTGTAGTCCTTAACCATGGACACGGCTATTCGAATAGGTTTAATATCTCTGCAGAGGGTGTACTCTTTACCCACGAGTAACGGATTTCTTTAGTTCATCGGAACTAATTCCGTCTACAGTCTTTTAGTTGAAAACACGCCCGACTTGCACACACCAGCTTAACCTTACTTGTGTCAGGAATCACCCGCGACACTTGTTAAGCAAAACTCTAAGTGGGGAGGCTACAACCTCGCGTAGCATGGGATCAAACTTATATCGCGCGCTCTAAGCGGTGCCCCCCTCTCGGTCCCAACCGGAAACACCCATGCCCCCGGACCAGGTGGCATGCCTACTGGCTACAACCGGTATCTTCCACCATGGCCTCTCTGTACGGTGTGTGCTTGAAAGGGGTTGACAACTTACTGAACCGTACCCTACCTGCGGCAGGGACAAGTGGTAGTACAAAACAAGTATGGGGGTTACTGGAACAAGACTCGATCTACGGTCGACTCAGGAGGTTTATGAATTCCCTGCATGACATGTATAACAAATATATTTCAACCAATAGAATCACCACCCATTATACCTTACTATGCCATACCGGACATAACCGTCCCGACGGAGACCGGCGACAAGCTCGCGCCTACCCAAGGCAGAGGCTTTCCCGGGTTCCTTTCCGGCATGCATGCAAGGCACATGAGGATGATTACCATCACATGTATATTCATTTCCAACAGCAAGGAAATCACTAATATGCATCCATGCAAATGGTCGTATCACCACATAAAATAACGAGTTCTCCGAAATGAGGTGGTGCTATAATCGTATCAACTAACACACCAGAAATATTATGCCAGGGTTCAGAATGCTTGCTTTCAAGGTGTGGAGAGGTGGGGGTGCTCTCCAAAACTTTTGAAACTTTTCTTCCTCTCTCCAAAATCCTATTTTCAATAAATTTGAATTAACACACATTTTCAAAACAGCACAAAAAAGGTTGTTTGAATTTTTTTTTAAAAATCTTAAAATAAACTAGACAGAATTCGAGAGAGGTAGGAAAAAGAATCAACTCATTTGGAGTTGTATTTAAAAAGTTAAGCTCAGTCAAAGTTTTGGTCAAAATCTGTTATTTAAAAATAAAACAGAAAAAGAAAAACGTTTCGAATATACGTACACGTCGAAGGCGTATTCTGGAAACGCGCCTCCACTTGTCCAGCGTGGACCATGCATGGGTCACTGACAGTGGGCCTGCCTGGCCCACTGGTCAGGTTTGACCAGTCTCTCCTCCCTCCTCTTCCTTTATCCGAGCCGATGCGGGGCTCCGGTGATGCTCGCCGGCGAACGGCGACACCGTAGAAACTCAGGCCATCTGCGGGCTTAGGGGATCGAGGTGGTCACTCCGGTGGTCGCTTTGGTCTCTGGGGTGGACGGAGCTGCCGGCGGCGAGCTCCGCAGCGGACGGTGGCCGTCGGGAAGAGTGAGTTTGGGGCAACGGTGGCTTTCCGTCGCAGCTGGGGGTCTAAGCGGCTCCGCAAGATGGAGTGGAGTCGTTTGGTGGCGTTGGGAGGGCCGGGGAGGCTCTGGTTGTGCCAAACGGAGCCGGGAGGCAGCGGTGGCCGAACTAGTCGGAGTCGGGGAAGACGGCTTCCCCCCGACGATTGCTGGCTGTGGGGGTGCCATGGGGTGGCCTGAGGTCGCCTGAGTGCTTGGATGAGCTCGGGGGCCTCCTTTTATAGGCGATCCGAGGCGGTGGCCGTGAACAGAGTTCTCCGGCGAAGGTTATGGCGGCGCAGAGCTTGGTCGGGGAGGTTTAGGGAGTTGGACGTCAACGTGGAGTTCCACCGGTTCTATTTTGGCGCTAAACGAGCTTGGATTTGGAGCCCTGGGTGGATTCAACGGAACGGGGCGGCGCGGGCCCGTCGGCGGCAGAGGGCGCGCCCTGTGCCTGCCGGGCCACGGCGACGGTGCTGCGAGGTGCGTTGGCGTGCATGAGGCCACGCGGAGGGCAGGGGAGCGTTGGGCAGCGCCGAACGGCGTTGCGAGCTGGCGATGTCTCCTGTTGGCCGCCACGGGTGGCTTTGCCACCGCAGAAGCTGCCAACTCCGGCGATGCTCGCCGCCACCGACACCTGTGCCCGTCCAAGTGGGCGTGCGGTGCTCTGGACAGGGAGGAGAGGCCGAGCGCAACGCGCCAGGGCGCACAGTTGATCGATGACAAGTCCCTGACGAAAAACGACACTGTAAAACTCTGAAACTCTGAATTTTACTGAAAGTGCACAGTAACAGTGCCGGCCAGGTGTTCGACTAAAAGAATTTGGCATTTGGGGAATTTTCCTTGAGCTGATTTTTGGTGGGGTGGCCTCTCATTGCACCTGGAGGCTGCCTGAATTTTGGTAGAATTTTTGGAGAAGAGAAGATATGAATTTCACCAAATTTGACAAATCTGGTCCAAACTTGCAGAGGCTGAAACTTGAAAATTTTGAAAAGAAGAAGAGTGGATCTTGATGGTCCTAGGTTGAGGGTGCTAAGGACTATCCAGACGAGTTGGTTTGAGATCAAAACTCAAAGGAAATTAGGTACTTGCTTTGCAAATCACCTAGGCTTAAAATAATTGACAGAAATGTTTTGGGGAATAGAATAAATGAAATAAAATCCAAAAATGGGTTGGACTTGTTGGAACAGAATGAAAATGAGGTTGATTCACTCAAAAACTTCAAATAACATCATTGGGTTTTTGCATAAAGTTGAATCATAAGCTACTACCAACATCCCATAATTTTGGTGGAGGCTAGAAAGAAATATTTAAATGGGTTGTAGTGCAAAATTGCACTCTGGACCAGAGAAGAAAATTGATGCAGAGCTCAAAATATTACATGAATAAAAGATATTTTTGCATAAAAGTGATTTAAAAACATCACATGACATCTCCAAATTTTGGTTGGAATTTTAAGTGAATTTATCAAATGGTTGTAGTTCAAATATGGCCATATAACCTTGGAAAACCATTTCTCAGGAAAATAAAAATCAAGCAAATTAATTATGTAATTAGTTCTACTAATAAAAGAAGAGTTTTTCTTGAGAGGTTAAACAAGTCCAATAACATATTTTGCAAAGTTTTCATTTTGGGGGAAAAACTCCATAATAACAAGGGAAAAAAAGGTTCAAAAATAAAAAGGGAGCCCATAAAATAAAAGTTTTAATCTCCTGGCAAAATTTTAATTAACAAACAAAGTTAAAATTTTGGGGTGTCACAGATGCCAGCAAAGGATTTGGTGGAAATTAAGAAGCAGATAAAGGAGTTACTGGATAAGGGATATATTCGCCCAAGTTCTTCGCCTTGGGGATCGCCGGTACTTCTAGTGGAGAAGAAGGATGGATCGTTAAGGATGGTTGTTGATTATCAAGGATTGAATGAAGTAACGATCAAGAACAAGTACCCACTACCAATGATCAATGATCTGTTTGATCGATTGCAAGGAGCTAAGGTATTTTCGAAGATCGATCTGCGATCAGGATACCACCAGTTGAAGATTCGAGAACAGGATATTCCGAAGACAGCTTTTACCACCAGGTATGGGCTGTATGAGCATACCGTTATGTCATTTGGTCTGACTAACACCCCTGCCTATTTTATGAACATGATGAACAAAGTGTTTATGGAGTTTCTGGATAAGTTCGTCGTAGTGTTCATTGATGATATCCTGGTTTATTCGAAGAATGAAGAGGAACATAAGGAGCATTTGCGTTTGGTACTTGGAAAGCTCAGAGAACATCAATTATATGCCAAGTTCAGCAAATGTGAGTTTTGGTTAAAGGAAGTAGGATTCCTCGGACACGTTATATCTGGAGAAGGTATAGCAGTTGATCCCACTAAAGTTGATACCGTGACCAAGTGGGAAGCCCCAACAACAGTTGGAGAGATTCGAAGTTTTCTTGGACTTGCAGGATACTACCGGAGATTTATTGAGAATTTCTCAAAGATTGCGAAGCCTATGATGGAGTTGCTGAAAAAAGATACCAAGTTCATATGGACAGAGGAATGTGAGGCTAGTTTCCAAGAGTTGAAGAAGCGTTTGGTTACCTCATCAGTGTTGATTTTGCCAGACCAGACCAAAGATTATGAGGTGTATTGCGACGCTTCACGTCGAGGACTTGGAGCAGTGCTTATGCAGGAAGGGAGAGTTGTTTCATATGCCTCAAGACAAGTGAAACCTCATGAGTTGAATTATGCCACATATGATTTGGAGTTAGAAGCCGTAGTGCATGCATTGAAAACATGGAGACATTTCCTCATTGGAAATCATTGTGAGGTGTACACGGATCATAAGAGTTTGAAGTACATTTTCACACAGAAGGAGTTAAATCTCAGACAAAGGAAATGGTTGGAGCTCATCAAGGATTATGATATGAAATTGCATTATCATCCTAGAAAGGCTAATGTAGTAGCTGACGCATTAAGCCATAAGAGCCATGTCAATACATTAATGACGGGAGAAATACCAAGGGAGTTAGCCGAAAATCTTCGTGAACTGTGTTTGGAAATAGTTTCGAGAGGCTATGTAGCAGCATTGGAGATTCAGTCAGCTTTGATGGATAAAATCAGGGAAGCTCAGAAAGCTGACCAAGAGATTGCCGCTATAAAGGAGAAACTGAGCAGAGGAAAAGCTAAAGGATTTCGTGAGGATGAGCACGACACCCTATGGTTTGAAGACCGTGTTTACATGCCCAATGACCCGGAGATCAGGAAGTTGATTTTGCAAGAAGCACACGACTCACCATATTGGATTCACCCAGGAAATACCAAGATGTATTTGGATTTGAAGGATATTTTCTGGTGGACCGGAATGAAGAAGGATATTGCGGAGTACGTAGCAGTTTGTGATGTATGTCAGAGAGTAAAGGCAGAGCATTAGAAGCCAGCAGGACTGTTACAACCATTGCCGATACCCGAATAGAAGTGGGATAAGTTAGGCATGGATTTCATCACGGGATTGCCCAGGACTCGTTCAGGCTATGACTCGATTTGGGTTGTAGTTGATCGATTGACAAACGTAGCTCATTTCATCCCAGTAAAGACCACTTACACCAGTGCTAAGTTGGAAAAGATATACATGACCAAGATCGTATGTTTGCATGGAGTTCCAAGGAGTATCGTATCGGATAGAGGAACCCAGTTTACCTCAAAGTTCTGGAAGCAGTTGCACGAAACTTTGGGTACCAGGCTAGAATTCAGTACATCTTTTCATCCACAGACAGATGGACAGACCGAGAGAGTCAATCAGATCTTGGAGGATATGCTGAGAGCTTGTGCGCTAGATTATGGATCTAGTTGCGACGATAATTTGCCATATGCAGAGTTCTCTTACAACAATAGTTATCAAACCAGTTTAAAGATGGCCCCTTTCGAAGCCTTGTACGCAAGGAGGTGCAGGACACCATTGTTGTGGGACGAAGTTGGAGACCGCCAGTTGTTTGGACCTGACTTGATTAAAGAGTCTGAACAGAAGGTGAAACTGATTCGCGATAGGCTCAAGGTAGCCCAGTCCAGACAGAAGAGTTATGCAGATTCTAAATGTAAGGAGACAGTTTACGAAGTTGGAGATAGAGCTTATCTTCGAGTATCTCCACTTCGGGGAACAAAGCGCTTTGGAGTTAAAGGGAAGTTAGCACCACGATTTGTAGGACCATATCGAGTTTTGGAGCGTATGGGAGAAGTGGCCTACAAGTTGGAATTGCCCGAAGGATTGTCAGGAGTTCATGATGTGTTCCATGTTTCTCAGTTAAAGAAGTGCCACACGAAGATGGCTGACATACCTTTGAGAGACACAGTGCCATTGGAAACTATTTAGTTGGATAACGATTTGACCTACGAGGAGAAACCAATTAAGATTCTCGACTTTGCCAGTCGAGTCACTCGCGGCAAGGTTATCAAGTTTTGCAAAGTTCAGTGGAGCCACCACACAGAGGATGAAGCCACCTGGGAATGAGAGGAAGACTTGCTCAAAGACCACCCTCACCTATTTTCTAGCCAACCCGAATCTCGAGGGCAAGATTCATCTTAAGGGGGGTAGGTTTGTAACATCCCAAATTTTCAATTTGGAATGTTATACATTAGATCATCAATGCATACCATATTTTATTTTGCATTTTGGTTGATCCTAGAAATTCTACGCAACTGAATGACCCACGGAGAGAGTTGGGGATTTCGTTATTTTCATATTTGAGTTTTCTCAAATTTTGAGGATAGGATCATTTGATTTTATTTATTTTATCATCAATTATTTCTATTACAAAAATATGAGAGAGGGAATAAAATGACTTTCCCAAAATAAAGAAATATTGAGGATTTAATAATAAAATCAGATAAGATTTTATTTCGGAGTTTTTCGGTGTTTTATTTGAATTTAGGAAAAATGTGCGTTTTTCAAAATTGCATTTAGGTCCCAAATAAATGTTCACCTTGTGTGGCTTGATTTTAGAAGCCCATGAAAATTTATTTCAGAATTTTTGGAGTCCGTTTAGTATTTATTTTTATTTTTTTCTCCCGAGCGGAATAATTTAAAAAAAACGAACCGACCTACGGGCCGTGTCCGACTAGGACTCCGGCCCGAGGGGTGTCTTTATAAGCCGAGGCCCAGCCCTGCGGAAACCCTAGCCGCCCCAGCCCCCAAGCCGCGCCGCCACCCGGTCCCGCCGCCACCGCCTGCGCCCGCCGCCGCCGCCCGCCATCGCGCCGCCGAGGTTCGCCGCGCCTCGACTTTCGTGCCATCGGTTTTTTTTAAAATAGATCGGTTTTCGTCGGTTTTTTTTGATTCGGTTTTTTTAAATAGATCGGTTTTCCGGTTTATTTAAATAGCGAGCGTTCGTCCGTTCGTTCGTTCTAGCGAGAGTTCGTCGTTTTTCTTTTTCTCGGATTAAATCCGCGATTTTTCTGATCGCGATTCCGGATCCGATTTTCGTTTTAGTATAACTTTTCGCTCGTTTATCGGAATCACGCGATTCAAGCGCCTAGAGTTTCGTATCGAAACCCTCTATCCGTTTAACCAACTTAAACAAGATTTTGCTACTGTAAAATTTGCCCCAGATCCAGATTAGTAGAACGAAGTTGTTTTCTTTCACTATTTGATTTTCGTTGCTTCGTTCGATTTGATTCTTTTTGCCAACCGGAGTTCTTAAGTTGAACATTCTGGTTAGTTCTCTTATTTGAGTTTTACCTGTGCATTAGATGAGTACTTATTGTATGCTTGTTTGTTTGTCTATGATAGAATACCCGGAGTGCACCGCCTCTTACTTCGAATCTCTAGGTTTCGCGGATCATCAGCAAGGCAAGTAACACTTTGATCATACCTTTTCTACTACCCAGTTTTATCGCATTAGATCAATCCTCACACATTGCATGATTAGGATCCAATTAAATTGTGGGATGGGAAGTAGATGAGGTAGTACCTATTACCTGTTGTTATCAAACCTTTGGGAGTTACTTCTACGTTTGCTTATTCTGCCATGCTATGCTAGTAGACGTGGATTGGGTGAGTGATATCCATGACAGATGTGAGATTGTTAATTAATGGTTTATCTAAGGTGGCAACTTAAACACACATCTGGGTGGATTGAGGCACCTGGGTATTCCAGGACTTGCCTGTTTTATTTTGGACCGCCACCCAGGCTCAAAGGGATCATGAGAGTATTCATACTAGAAACTTCCGTGTGCAGCCACAAGCTATTATGGGCTCTAGCATAGTTGACTAAGTCATGCGAACTCTTACAGTGGTAGACTAGCAGATGTAGGGGATGTAGGTGGTACGGTCTACCCGATCGTAAGGTGCTAGCGCTTCTGAAAGACTATGTCTCGGGCATCCGTCTTCTCAAACACCATGTAGTGTGAGAAACCAAACGGAGGCGATCGAGTCTTGTGGGGAAAAGTGCACAAACCTCTGCGGAGTGTAATAAACTAATCACGGTTAGCCGTGTCCCCAGTTATGGACATCTTGATTATCTAGTACCTAGATTATCATGTGAATCTCAACATGTTACTCTAAATTAATTTTGTTGGGTTATGTTTAATGATGATGCTTAATTGGGATTGAGAATGCTGTCAACCATTCTCAATGTTTAACAACTACCATGATTGTTAAATAAATTTATTCCTTTGAAGTAGGGAAAAATTGGCTTTACGCAAAACTGTAACCATAGAGCTTTCCACCAGCCAAATTTGCATATAGTATAGCTATTTCATTCCATTACTCTCTATGTGTTACATTGCCAGCATATTCCATGTGCTGACCCGTTTTCGGGCTGCAACGTTAATGTTGCAGACTTTTCAGATGACGATTAAGGAGTTTTTAGGTCGTGGTTCTATACTCAGTGATGCCGTTGGAGTTGATGGGCTCAGTTATCTTCCAAGCTTCCTCTATTATCATTATTAGATGGCCTTAAGCCATATTTATTGTAATAAGTTCTCTTTGGAGACACTTGATGTAATAAGTGTGTGATTGCTACTCTGTTACAAATCCTCCGAGTACTGTGTGGTGTCAGCATTACTGATCCAGGGATGACACCGGAGCACAGAGATCAGACCGTTTGAGGTCTGGTCGCTACATGGTGTTGATGTATAAGCCCTCCATGGTCGATACCCCCTCCGGCGGAGCTATGGAAAAGGCCCCAAGATGGGATCCCGTGGATACAGAAAGTTACGGTGGTGGAATTAGGGTTTTGGCTCTGTATCTGGTAGTTTGGGGGTACGTACGTATATATAGGAGGAAGGAGTACATCGGTGGAGCAACATGGGCCCCACGAAGGTGGAGGGCGCGCCCCCCTACCTCGTGCCTTCCTGGTTGATTGCTTGACATAGGGTCCAAGTCCTCTGGATCATGTTCCTTCCGAAAATCACATTCCTGAAGGCTTCATTCCGTTTGGACTCGGTTTGATACTCTTTTTCTGCGAAACCCTAAAATAGACAGAAAAAACAGCAATTCTAGGCTGGGCTTCTGTTTAATAGGTTAGTCCCAAAAATAATATAAATGTGTATAATAAAGCCCAATAATGTCCAAAACAGGATATAATATAGCATGGAACAATCAAAAATTATAGATACGTTGGAGACGTATCAGTCATCACCGACAATGGCACGCAGTTCACAAGCCGCTCCTTCATGTAGTACGTTCAAGACCTCAGCGGCAAGGTTTGTTTTGCTTCTGTTGCTCATCCCAGAAGCAATGGCCAGGCTGAGAGGGTGAATGCGAAAGTGCTGCGAGGCCTCAAAAACAAAACTTTTGACAAGCTGCACAAGTGCGGAAGGCACTGGATTCATGAGTTGCCAATGCTTCTTTGGTCGATCAGAACGACACCAAATCGAGCCACTGGCCAGACACCCTTTGCCCTGGTAAACGGGGCAGAAGCAGTTCTCCCCACGGAACTCATATACAGGTCATCTCGAGTGCTCGCTTACGATGAGCTTGAGCAAGAGCAGTTGCGCCAAGATGATGCGATGCTCCTTGAGGAAGATCGTCTTCAGACTGCTGTGCGAGCCACTCGTTACCAGCAAACCTTGCGCCGCTACCATAGCCGCAAGGTTCATGCCCGAAGCCTTGAGTAAGGCGACCTTGTTCTTTGGCGGATTCAATCCGCCAAGAATTCAAACAAGTTGACGCCAAAGTGGGAAGGCCCTTATCGGGTAATACAAGTCACCAGGCCCAGCGCAGTCCGCCTGGAGACCGAGGATGGCATTCTAGTGAGCAATTCCTAGAACATCGAACATCTTCGCAAGTTTTACCCCTAAGGCGCGGTTGCCAGGAGCCCCGGCAACCAATCTTGTGTACTAGCCTTGTCGGCAAGGCATGTAACCCTATGTACAAAGCCAGGCGCAGATCCTGCGCGCAGTCAGGGAAAGAAACCCTTAGTATGTACAGTTTCCTGTTGATTTCCATGATTATGTGTATACGTATATGCATGCTTATCCAGGGTATTGTACTATTTTTGATTCCAACAAATGTTAATAGACTGCCAAGGGTACATGCTCTTTCCCTCTTTTCCCTCCAGCCATGGCAAGGACGCTCGACCCCGCCAAGGACCCGACTCCAGCAAGAAGTTGAGAAGACTGCCCGGCACGGCGATCCCGACAAACCAAGCAGATAAAGTTTACCTCTTGCCCATCCATTTTCGTAACGTGTGACTTGTGCATTAGAAAACCTTGCCACTCTCTTTTGAAAGACTCGGGTACCCCCATTCCCGGCCTGAATGCTGCTTCGGTCGAAGTGGTCGGAGTCGCCCTTGCTAAAATGAGATGGACGAGGGGCTGGACCCTTTGTCTATAACCCAACAAATTTGATTCTCCGGCAGGCGCAGAGGGCACTGGCAAGGCGACTTGCCGAGAGAACTCGTTTATTTGCATTAAAGAGGCATTTTGCCTCCGCACGAGCGTATCCATGTACGAGTTCCCGGCAAGGCTAGTCTTTTCCATTAAAATGTTGATACAAGTACGGATGTTGCAGAACATAAGCATGGGCTTGAGAGATTACATTACTTAGAAATTAAAATTCGGCAAATGCCTATAGGTTTAGGGAAAAAAGATAAGTGCCCCATGATCTCCGTTCTTGCCCCTTTCCTCCCAGGTGCGGCAGGTGAAGGCAAAGAAGGGGCGACAGGGAACACGCCGATGGAGAGCATGGCGGGGATGTCCCTCGGCAAGGCGTGTGGCCGAGGGAGGAGGGCGATGCAGATGACGATATTGCCGCCGACGATTATCCGGAGTCGAAATCAGCGTCCTCCCGCCCGGTCCCCTCCTCGTTGTCGTCACTCGAGGAGGAGCTCTTGTCGTCGGTCGAGCTCTCCGAGCTGCACCCTGACCTGTGTCTCGAGCACCTGAAGACCTTGACGGAGAGTAGGTCGATCTCCACTAATTTGAAGTGGAGAACGTGCCCCTTCATCAAGCAGTGGGCGCGGGCGAAGGTTTTCCAACCCCGACGAAGAAGCATTACATGAGGGATGGGGAACCTTGTGTTCACCCATATGTCGCGATTGCAACACCCCTTCATGTGAAGCCTCAGCCTCGGTGGCTGGTTGATCTCCAGCACCCTCACGAACGCCTCGGGGAGGCAAAGGCGACTATGCGGTGGCTCACGCAACTGCAAATGAACTCCAACGCCATGTCCCCGACATGGCCGCTCGACGAAGAAGGAGGAGATGGTGGTGGAGATGGTGGCGGATATGGTGACGGAGATGGTGACATCGCAGGTGTCCCCCTTCCGCGCCCACCTCTGCCTCGACCGTCTCGCCAACCGCGCCCCCATCCGATGCTTCCACCTTGGGCGTATGGCTCTTCCTTAACTGTTGTGGCTCTCTGATGAGAGGAACATCTAGTCGCCTCCGCAGAAGGATATCCGCGGCCGCGCCCTCTCGGCATGATGGTGGGTGGAGAATTGAGGCAACGCGAAGGGATGCATCTCCTCCTCCTCCCGAGTCCCCTTTTTATAGACAAGCATGGAAGGCTGAAGACTGGCTCTACGCCTCTGAAGAGCCCTTTCAAGTCCGGTTCATTAAGTTGGCGACGAGTGAGGTCATCGACCGCCCTCCCCGCGCCAATCAAAGGCGCATGGGTATCGGCCATGGCGCACATTCCCATATCCCACGCGTCCGTCACCTACCCCACGCCATGCATGCGACGTACGTGGCGAAAAAGATGAAGGTGGTGGGAAATGTGGAACGGAGGTTCCAAGGTTGCGAGAGGCGAGGAGAGTAAATGAGCAGCAGGCCTACAATTTTCCCTTTTTTATGGGGAAGACGCGGGCCGCCTCTTTACTATTCACCGCAAGGTGATGCAAGCACGCTGCAACCGTCCCACACACGACCCCCACGTCACACACTCAATGCGGCTCATGGGGAAGCGCAACTGGCGAAGGATTATTGCATTTAAAACTCTGCCACGCGTGCCTGCGCACCGTTCTAGGCCAGGCCCAACAACGCTCCGCGCTTATGTGTGGCCCAGGCCCGGGGGCTCCTGTCGGTGTAAAAAAGTAGGGGCCCTTCTGTACCCCTTTACTTTTGCATGGGCAGTCGTAGCCACACCTGCGGCCGGGCTTGGCAGGGCAGAGGAAGCGAAGATACAAGGCTGCCGAGGCAGCACTCAAGCCAGAAGCATAAAGAGCAAGGGGACAAGATGGGCTTCCCCTGGCAAGAGCCTTGTCGGGACGACCTACATGGCCCCGGAAAGAGCCTTGCCGGGGCAACTTTCTCAACACTAGCAAGAACGCCACCCTTGAGCCTGAGAGTTATGACGCCATCGACAACGTCAAGACCAAGGCTCGGGAGTGCCTTGTATGGTGGAATAAAGATCTTTGTGGAAACCAAAGGCCTGCAAGCTTAGATGAGAACCAGAAGACGAATACCCCCGACAAGCTCCTGCCGGGGACGACCGAAGAGCCCCGACAAGACCCTTGCCGGGGACGCTCGCAAGCCTCCCCGGCAAGACCCTTGCCAGGGACGGCCACGAGATCACGGCAAGACCCTTGCCGAGGGCGTCTGCAGGGCCGAGGCCAGGCCCGCACTTACCAATGCTTCGCTGCCCCGCGACCGTTCCGACATGGCAACCAGCCTACCAACTAGGCACGCACCTACGTGGCAGCATGCAGCTTCGGGGCCAACTAGCCAAGCACTTGCGTTGTGGCATGCAGATCTTCGTGAAGCCCCTGCCACCGCACCAGCTCAGCAACCAGCCAGCCAGTGTGGCGCTGCATGCCTCATCAACTTGGACGCGCATCAGAGCGATAAGAGGCAGCAACGGATGGGAGGAGCTTCTTTGCCGTCCCTGATAAATCAAGAGGACACATAGGTGGCGCATTAAATGCATTTGTCCTAGGATGTCAGGAGATAAACTTGTACACTGTACATACTTTCCACCTCTTGTGTGCCACTTTGGCAACCCCTTTGACATATAAAAGGAGGCCCGAGGTGTACCAAGGAAGGATTCAGACTTTTTGGACTAGGCACACACCGCAGCTAGTTCAAGAGCTCAAGAACACCAAATACACACAAAGCATGACTAGGGTTTTACGCATCGTTTGCGGCTCGAACCTGGGTAAAAATCCCACCATGTTGATCTTCTAGACCCGCTCTTTGTGCAGCCCCACACCCCGCCAACCGTAGAAGGGAATCCATCAAGGGATCCCATAGGTGTCGTTCCAGATCCCCGACATAACTGCTCATCAGGAAAACTATCATCAATACGTAGTGGGTCATCTGGCACATTTTCAAGCCTAGACAAGTTATCAGCTACGGGGTTCTCAACTCCTTTTCTACCAGTGATATGTAAATCAAATTATTGTAAAGAGAGAACCCATCGAATAAGTCTAGGTTTAGCATCTTTCTTTACCATAAGATATTTAATAGCAGCATGATCAGTGTGAACAATTACTTTTGAATCAACAATATAAGATCTAAATTTGTCACAAGCAAACACCACTGCTAAGAATTCTTTTTGAGTAGTTGCATAGTTTCTTTGAGCACTGTCTAGAATTTTACTAGCATAATGAATAACATTCAGTTTCTCATCAACTCTTTGTCCTAGAACAGCACCAACAACATAATCACTAGCATCACACATAATTTCAAATGGCAAGTTCCAATCAGGTGGTTGAATAATTGGTGCAGAAATTAAAGCTTTCTTGAGTGTTTCAAAGGCTTATAAACAATCATCATCAAAAACAAAAGGAATATCCTTTTGCAAAAGATTCGTAAGAGGCCTAGAAATTTTAGAAAAGTCTTTGATAAATCTCCTATAGAAACCAACATGACCTAGGAAACTACGAATACCTTTTATATCTTTAGGACATGGCATTTTCTCAATTGCATCAACATTAGCTTTGTCCACTTCAATACCTCTTTCAGAAATTCTATGACCCAAGACAATGCCTTCATTAACCATAAAGTGGCACTTCTCCCAATTCAAGACAAGATTTGTTTGTTCACATCTCTGCAAAACTCGATCAAGGTTGCTTAAACAATCATCAAAAGACTTCCCATAAACAGAGAAGTTGTCCATGAAAACCTCAACAATCTTTTCACAAAAGTCAGAGAATATAACAGTCATACATCTTTGAAAGGTAGCAGGTGCATTACATAAACTGAAAGGCATACGTCTATAAGCATAGGTTCCAATGGGACAAGTAAAAGTGGTCTTTTGTTAATCAGGTTGAGAGACATGTATTTGTGAAAAACCAGAATACCCATCAAGGAAGCAAAAATGCGTGTGCTTAGATAATCTGTCAAGTATTTGATCAATAAAAGGTAGAGGGTAATGATCTTTCCTAGTTGCTTTGTTTAATTTTCTAAAATCAATTACCATTCTATAGCCTGTAACAAATCTTTATGGAATAAGTTCATTCTTATCATTAGGAACAACAGTTATACCTCCTTTCTTAGGGACACAATGAACATGACTTACCCATCTACTATCAGCTATGGGATAGATTATACCTGCTTCCAGAAGTTTTAAGATTCCCATTCTTACCACTTCCTTCATTTTCGGATTTAACCGACATTGGTGATCAACAACGGTTTAGCATCAGGTTCCATATTAATTTTGTGCTGACATAGAGTGGGACTAATGCCCTTTAAATCATCAAGAGTATATCCAATAGCAGCTCGGTGCTTCCTTAGAACTTTCAATAGTCATTCTTCTTCATGTTCTAAAAGGCTAGCACTAATAATAACAGGATATATCTTCTTTTCATCAAGATAAGCATATTTCAAAGTGTCTGGCAATTGTTTTAATTCAAACGCAGGATCACCTCTAGGTGGAGGTGGACCTCCTAGAGTTTCAATAGGCAAATTGTGTTTAAGCAGAGGACGTTGTTCAAACAAAATCTTATCTATTTCATTTCTTTCATGCATATGTAAATCATTTTCATGGTCTAGCAAATATTGTTCTAAAGGATCAGTAGGTGGTATAGAAATAGAAGCAAGACCAATTATTTCGTCCTTACTAGGCAATTCTTTTTCATGAAGCCTTCTACTAAACTTGGAAAAATTAAACTCATGAGACTCATCACCAAAACTAACACCGACAGTTTGTTTCTCATAGTCTATTCTGGCATTAATGGTGTTCAAGAAGGGTCTACCAAAGATAATGGGACAAAAGTCACCTTGTGGGGAACCAAGAATAAGAAAATTAGTAGGGTATTTTATTTTCCCACACAAGACTCCAACATCTCTAACAATCCCAATTGGTGATATAGTGTCTCTATTAGCAAGCACTGGTACGCGTCGGTCCTAAACAAACGGTTTTTAACCCCTTTCTACGACGACATTCGAAACCGTCGCCAAGTGAGTGTGGGTGCTAGGGGGTCCTTCCCACACGACCCAGAAACTGTTGGGGATATGCCCTCCTAGCACACACGCTCAGCAAAATGAGGTCGTGTGCGACCGGCGAGCGCTCAAATACGGAAATACGTACAATAGTGCTAAGAATACAATTATACGGCGAATGTGTTTCCAGTCACAAGTTCATCCCACACAGTCAGTCCCCGCTAAACGTTTTCGTTTGTATATACATCCCACACAGTCGCTACAAGGAAAACGTTTGTGCAAGGTGGCGTAACCCAAACAGTTTTAAAAAGAATGTCGTGTGTGATTGTTCATTGATCCAACACGTTTTATTCCTAGAAACTGTGTGTGTTGCGTGAGGTCATCGCCCATGGTGTTTTCTCATTAACCGTTTGCAATAGGAAAACCCAATTAGCAAGCTAATTGGCCAATTAGCAGGCTAATTGCCCTATAATTAATAATCCATTTACTAATCTAATTGACATTCATATTAAGCACATAATATATTCCATTTCCATATTAAGGAAGCAGGATTTCATAATTGAAATACATCGGAGTACAACATGATATAGCTTTAGCACTCAGCTACCCCATTACACAACTGCACCAGCAGCAAGTTTCACATGCAACATCTAGAACCTTTCAAAATTAGCATCATAGACGGTACATAGAGAGATGCATCTCATCTGGAAAACTGCTGAAGCGGAAGGCGAATATTGAGCCTTCATTCATGTTGAAGGTCTTTGCAACTTTAGGCCAGTGCCTGTGGATGATTGACCATCCATCCTTCGACCTCTTCAGGAACACTTCAATATTGAACCGTGGGTGTTGTATTAAAACTTTCCTCGCCTCCTGACCACAGAGGTGGTTTGAGAGGTAATCATCAGTGAACACTGAAAACAAGGATGTGCATAAATATCTTCTCTATATTGGAAACGGGGCAAAGGAATAAAAAAGGCAAGGTATAATAGTTAGTACTATCTTGTAAACCTCAGTACTTCCCATTGTTTCCCTGCAAAACATATAAGGTAGTTAGTCATCAAGTTAAGTAAGGGTTCGCATGCTATCAGTAAAATATGTTAATGAAAAATAAGCACATTGCAGATTCATCGGATTAATTGAAGCCACATGGAAAACTCATTTATCCAAACCAAGCATGATTAAGAACTAGGAAATATAGCACTTGTATATGTTTCTCATGTATTAAGTGCAGCCAAAGTCGATTTATTACTCACATGGTATACAATAACATAATGCAGCCACAATAATTGAACATCGCATTGCAGAATTGAACCAAGCAATTAACTAAACACCACAACAAATGAACTAACGTTAACTGAGCACCACATTGCACAATATAACATACTCCTAATAGAATATCAGAAAGTTAACCAAACCAAGCATGCTTAGCAACTTGGAAATATAGCAATTGTATTTGTTTCTCATGTATTTAGTACATCCAAATTCAATTTATTCCTCACATGGTATACAATAACAGAATGCAGCCACAGTAATTAAACATCGCATTGCATAATTGAACCAAGCAGTTAACTAAACACCACAACAAATGAACCAAATGTTAACTAGGCACCATATTGCACAATATAATGGTACTCCTAATAGAAGATCAGATAGTTAACCAAACCAAGCATGCTTAACAACTTGGAAATATAGCAATTATATTTGTTTCTCATGTATTTAGTACAGCCAAATTCGATTTATTCCTCACATGGTATACAATAACAGAATGCAGCCACAACAATTGAACATCGCAATGCGGAATTGAACCAAGCAGTTAACTAAACACCACAACAAGTGAACCAAGCCACAACAAATGAACCAAGCAGTTAACTAAACACCAATTGAACAATATAACATACTCCTAATAGAATATCGCATAGTTAACCAAACCAAGATGCTTAACAACTTGGAAATATTGCACCCTGAAGAATTGAACATCACATTTGCAAATTGAACCAAGTAGTTAAATGAACACCACATTGCACGAAATATAGAACATATAAACTATAGCAGAAGATTGCATGGTAAAAGTAGATAGCACAATTCACTAGAATTTGTTAAGGAAAGGTAGTAGCTAGCAAACTGAACATGGGTCCTTATAGTGAGCTAATAAGACAAGCTACTCCTCATTGTCGGAGATATCAATGATGGTTGGCTCCTTGGACATGGAAGAGGGCGAGGCCTCCGCATTGTGGGTGCCCTTGTTGTAGTGGTGAGTTGCCTGAGCCGCTCCGGGCACCAACCCGCTGGCTCTCGAGATGAGGTAAGCACGTGCACGCTGAGAAAACACCTCGTAGTCTTCGTCGAATGCACCGACGGTGGCCTCGAGAAAATGCCACGAACGGTCGTTTAAAGCAGCCAACCGTGTCGCGGCGTCGACAAGCAAGGCATCAACGGTAGCCTCGATGATGAGGTGCTCCTCCAAGATCTGGGGGTTGGCACGAATGGCAGCCATCGCGACCTCATCCGCGCGTGCGGCCGCGATTTGATTATCCGCTGCCAAATGCTCCTTGAGGTCCTGGCTATATTGCATGCACCATGGCTTAGGCCGGCGCTTATTTGGTGGAGGGGTCGGGGATTTGGGTGGAAGGTGTCGCGCTCGCGCCGGCAGTCGGGGCTTGTAGGATGTGGAAGAAGGAGGAGTATGGGGTCGGGTGTGGATTACCTGCATGGATAGGCGAGGCAGAGCAGCGTGAAGGAGGGTCGCCGGCGAGGAGGCGGCGCTGCAAGAAAGGAGTGAAGGTTTCAACTTGGAAAGGAAGGCGGAACCAGGGGAAATGTGGCTTTTGGTAAGGGGGAGGGGGCGAGGAGGTAGATATTTCCGTGGAAGCCGGAAATTTGGAATCGCTTGCTACCTCTTAAGCACTGCGTTGGATTTCCCCGAAGAGGAAGGGATGATGTAGCAAAGTAGCGTAAGTATTTCCCTCGGTTTTTGAGAACCAAGGTATCAATCCAATAGGAGGCTATGCTTGAGTCCCTCGTACCTACACAAAAACAATAGCTCAACGCAACCAACACGCTTAGGGGTTGTCAATCCCTTCACGGTCACTTACGAAAGTGAGATCTGATAGAGATGATAAATAATATTTTTGGTATTTTTGGTATATAGATGCAAAGTAAAAAGTAAAAGCAAAGCAATAATAAAGTGATGGAGATTGATATAATGAGAAAGAGACCCGGGGGCCATAGGTTTCACTAGTGGCTTCTCTCAAGAGCGTAAGTATTCTACGGTGGGTGAACAAATTACTGTTGAGAAATTGACAGAATTGAGCATTGTTATGAGAATATCTAGGTATGATCATGTATATAGGCATCATGTCCGAGACAAGTAGACCGAAACAATTCTGCATCTACTACTATTACTCCACTCATCAACCGCTATCCAGCATGCATCTAGAGTATTAAGTTAAAAACAAAGTAACGCCTTAAGCAAGATGACATGATGTAGAGGGATAGTTTCATGCAATATGATAAAAAACCCATCTTGTTATCCTCGATGGCAACAATACAATACGTGCCTTGCTTCCCCTTCTGTCACTGGGAAAGGACACCACAAGATTGAACCCAAAGCTAAGCACTTCTCCCATGGCAAGAAAAACCAATCTAGTAGGCCAAACCAAACTGATAATTCAAAGAGACTTGCAAAGATAACCAATCATACATAAAAGAATTCAGAGAAGATTCGAACATTATTCATAGATAGACTTGATCATAAACCCACAATTCATCGGTATCAACAAACACACCGCAAAAAGAAGATTACATCGAATAGATCTCCACGAGAGAGGGGGAGAACATTGTATTGAGATCCAAAAAGAGAGAAGAAGCCATCTAGCTACTAGCTATGGACCCGTAGGTCTGAAATAAACTACTCACACTTCATCGGAGGGGCTTGGATGATGATGTAGAAGCCCTCCATGATCGATGCCCCCTCCGGTGGAGCTTCGGAACAGGCCCCAAGATGGGATCTCGTGGATACAAAAAGTTGCGGCGGTGGAATTAGGTTTTTGGCTCCGTCCCCGATCGTTTGGGGGTACGTGGATATATATAGGAGGAAGAAGTACGTCGGTGGAGCTTCGAGGGGCCCACGAGGCAGCGGGGCGCGCCCTAGGGGGGCGCCCTCCACCCTCGTGACCACCTCGTGGCTTTCTTGACGGAGGGTCCAAGTCTCCTGGATCTTATCTGATGAGAAAATCACGTTTCCGAAGGTTTCATTCCATTTGGACTCCGTTTGTTATTCCTTTTCTTCGAAACCCTAAAACAGGCAAAAAACAGCAAATCTGGGCTTGGCCTCCGGTTAATAGGTTAGTCCCAAAAATAATATAAAAGTGGAAAATAAAGCCCAATAATGTCTAAAACAGTAGATAATATAGCATGGAGCAATCAAAAATTATAGATACGTTGGAGACGTATCAAGCATCCCCAAGCTTAATTCCTGCTCGTCCTCGAGTAGGTAAATGATAAAAACAGAATTTTTGATACGGAGTGCTACTTGGCATAATTTTAATGTAATTATTCTTAATTGTGGTATGAATATTCAGATCCGAAAGATTCAAGACAAAATTTCATATTGACATAAAAATGATAATACTTCAAGCATACTAACTAAGCAATTATGTCTTCTCAAAATAACATGGCCAAAGAAAGTTCATCCCTACAAAATCATATAGTTTAGTCATGTTTCATTTTCATCACACAAGAATGCTCTCATCATGCATAACCCCGATGACAAGCCAAGAAATTGTTTCATACTTTAGTAATCTCAAACTCATAAACTTTCACACAATACATGAGCGCGAGCCATGGACATAGCACTATGGGTGGAATAGAATATAATGAGGGGGGTTATGTGGAGAAGACAAAAAAGGAGAAGGTCTCACATCAATGAGGCTAATCAATGGGCTATGGAGATGCCCACCGATTGATGTTAATGCAAGGAGTAGGGATTGCCATGCAACAGATGCACTAGAGCTATAAATTTATGAAAGCTCAACAAAAGAAACTAGTGGGTGTGCATCCAACTTTCTTGCTCCCGAAGACCTAGGGCACTTGAGGAGGCCCATTGTTGGAATATACAAGCCAAGTTCTATAATGAAAAATTCCCACTAGTATATGAAAGTGATAATATGAGAGACTCTCTACTATGAAGATCATGGTGCTACTTTGAAGCACAAGTGTGGTAAAAGGATAGTAACATTGTCCCTTCTCTCTTTTTCTCTCATTTTTTTTCTTTTTTGGGGGCCTTCTCTTTTTTTATATGGCCTTTTTTTTGGCCTTCTCTTTTTTATGGCCTTTCTCTTTTTATTTTTTTATACCTCACTTGGGACAATGCTCTAATAATGATGATCATCACACTTCTATTTATTTACAGCTCAATGATTACAACTCGATACTAGAACAAAGATGACTCTATATGAATGCCTCCGGCGGTGTACCGGGATATGCAATGAACCAAGAGTGACATGTATGAAAGAATTATGAACGGTGGCTTTGCCACAAATACTATGTCAACTAGATGAGCATGCTAAGCAATATGACAATGATGAATGTGTCATGATGAGCGGAATGATGGAAAGTTGCATGGCAATATATCTCAGAATGGCTATGGAAATGCCATAATAGGTAGGTATGGTGGCTGTTTTGAGGAAGATATAAGGAGGTTTATGTGTGAAAGAGAGCATCATATCACGGGGTTTGGATGCACCGTCGAAATTTGCGCCAACTCTCAATGTGAGAAAGGGCAATGCACGGTACCGAAGAGGCTAGCAAGGATGGAAGGGTGAGAGTGTGTATAATCCATGGACTCAACATTAGTCATAAAGAACTCACATACTTATTGCAAAAATCTACAAGTCATCAAAAACCTCGGCACTACGCGCATGCTCCTAGGGGGATATATTGCTAGGAAAAGACCATCGCTCGTCCCTGACCGCCACTCATAAGGAAGACAATCAAATAACACCTCATGCTTCAAATTTGTTGCATAACGTTTACCATACGTGCATGCTACGGGACTTGCAAACTTCAACACAGGTACTTCTCAATTTCACAACTACTCAACTAGCATGACTTTGATATTATTACCTCCATATCTCAAAACAATCATCAAGCATCAAACTTTTCTTAGTATTCAACACACTCAGATGAAAGTTTTATTATTAATCTTGCATACCAAGCATATTAGGATTTTAAGCAAATTACCATGCTATTAAGACTCTCAAAATAATCTAAGTGAAGCATGAGAGATCAATAGTTTCTATAAAACAAATCCACCACCATGCTCTAAAAGATATAAGTGAAGTACTAGAGCAAAACTATAAAGCTCAAAAGATATAAGTGAAGCACATAAAGTATTCTATCAAATTCCAAATCATGTATGGCTCTCTCAAAAGGTGTGTACAGAAAGGATTATTGTGTTAAACTAATAAGCAAAGACTCAAATCATAAAAGACGCTCCAAGCAAAACACATATCATGTGGTGAATAAAAATATAGCTCCAAGTAAAGTTACCGATAGAAGTAGATGAAAGAGGGGATGCCTTCTGGGGCATCCCCAAGCTTTGGCTTTTAGGTGTACTTATATTATCTTGGGGGTGCCATGGGCATCCCCAAGCTTAGGCTCTTGCCACTTCTTGTTCCATAATCCATCAAATCTTTACCCAAAACTTGAAAACTTCACAACACAAAACTTAAAGTAGAAAATCTCATGAGCTCCGTTAGCAAAACAAAACAAAAGACCACTTCAAGGTACTGTAATGAACTCATTCTTTATTTATATTGGTGTTATACCTACTGTATTCCAGCTTCTCTATGCATTATAAACTATTTTACTAGCCATAGATTCATCAAAACAAGCAAACAACACACGAAAAACAGAATCTGTCAAAAACAGAACAGTCTGTAGTAATCTGTAGCTAGCGCAAGATCTGGAACCCCAAAAAATATAAAATAAATTGAAGGACGTGAGGAATTTATATATTAATCTTCTTCAAAAATAATTAACTAAATATCACTTTCCAAATAAAAATTACAGCAGTTCTCGTGAGCGCTAAAGTTTCTGTTTTTTACAGCAAGTTCAACAAGACTTTCCCCAAGTCTTCCCAACGGTTCTAATTGGCAAAAACACTAATTAAACACAAAAAACACAACCAAAACAGAGGATAAATAATTTATTTATTACTAAACAGGAGCAAAAAGTAAGGAATAAAAATAAAATTGGGTTGCCTCCCAACAAGCGCTATCGTTTAACGCCCCTAGCTAGGCATAACAAGCAAGAATAGATCTAGGTATTGCCATCTTTGGTAGGCAATCCATAAGTGGCTCTCATGATAGATTCATATGGTAATTTTATTTTCTTTCTAAGGAAGTGTTCCATGCCCTTTTTTAATGGAAATTGAAATCTAATATTCCCTTCCTTCATATCAATAATGGCACCAACCGTTCTAAGGAAAGGTCTACCAAGAATAATAGGGCAAGAAGGATTGCAATCTATATCAAGAACGATAAAATCTACGGGCACATAATTCCTATTATAAATAATAAGAACATAATTAATTCTTCCCATAGGTTTCTTAATAGTGGAATCCGCAAGATGCAAGTTTAGAGAGCAATCATCAAAATCACGGAAATTTAGCAAATCACACAAAGTTTTGGGAATAGTAGAGACACTAGCACCCAAATCACACAAAGCATAAAACTCATAATTTTTAATTTTAATTTTAATTTTAATAGTAGTTTCCCACTCATCATAAAGTTTTCTAGAGATAGAAACTTCCAATTCAAGTTTTTCTTCATAAGATTGCATCAAGGCATCAACGATATGTTTAGTGAACGCTTTATTTTGACTATAAGCGTGAGGAGACTTTAGCACGGATTGCAACAAGGAAATACAATCAATCAAGGAGCAATTTTCATAGTTAAATTCTTTGAAATCCATAATAGTGGGTTTAGCAACATCTAGGGTTTTAATTTCTTCAATCCTACTTTTATCAAATTTAGCATCAAGATCAACAAATTCCGAATTCTTAGAATGCCTTCTAGGTAATGGTGGATCATATTCAACCCCATCATTATCAAGATTAATATTGCAAAACAAAGATTTAATAGGGGACACATCAATAACTTTTAGATCTTCATCATTATTTTCATAGGAACTAGAAGAACACGCTTTTATAAAGGCATCTTTCTTAGCACGCATCCTAGCGGTTCTTTCTTTGCACTCGTCAATGGAAATTCTCATGGCTTTGAGAGACTCATTGATATCATGCTTAGGTGGAATAGATCTAAGTTTCAAAGAATCAACGTCAAAAGCAATTATATCAATGTTCCTAGCCAAATCATCAATCTTAAGCAATTTTTCTTCAATCATAGCATTAAAATTCTTCTGTGAAGAAATAAATTCTTTAATATTAGATTCAAAATCAGAGGTCATCTTATTATAATTTCCATAAGAATTGTTGTAGGGATTACCATAATTATTAGAGGGATTACTAGGATAAGGCCTAGGATTGAAATTTCCTCTATACGCGTTGTTACCAAAATTATTCCTACCAACAAAATTCACATCCATAGATACATTATTATTCTCAATCAAAGTAGACAAGGGAACATCATTAGGATAAGAAGGAATACTCTTATTAGCAAATAATTTCATAAGTTCATCCATCTTTCCACTCAAAACATTAATTTCTTCTATCACATGCACCTTTTTAGTAGTAGATCTTTTAGTATGTCATTGAGAATAATTAGCCATAATATTATCTAGGAGTTTAGTAGCTTCTCCTAAAGTAATTTCCATAAAAGTGCCTCTCGCGGCCGAATCTAAAAGATTTCTAGAAGCAAAATTCAATCCGACATAAAATTTTTGTATAATCATCCACAAATTTAAACCATGAGTAGGGCAATTAAGTATCATTAATTTCATTCTCTCCGAAGCTTGTGCAACATGTTCATGATCAAGTTGTTTAAAATTCATAATATCGTTTCTAAGAGAGATAATCTTAGCGGGAGGAAAATACTTAGAGATAAAAGCATCTTTGCACTTGTTCCATGAATCAATACTATTTTTAGGCAAAGATGAAAACCAAACTTTAGCACGATCTCTAAGCGAAAAAGGAAATAGCTTCAATTTAACAATATCATTATCGACATCTTTTTTCTTTTCCATGTCACACAAATCAACGAAGCTATTAAGATGTGTAGCGGCATCTTCACTAGGAAGGCCGGAGAACGGATCTTTCATGACAAGATTCGGCAAAGCAGTATTAATTTCACAAGATTCAGCATCGGTAAGAGGAGCAATCGGAGTGCTAAGGAAATCATTATTGTTGGTATTGGTGAAGTCACACAATTTAGTATTATCTTGAGCCATCGCGACAAACAAGCAATCCAACACACAAGCAAACGGGCAAAAAGAGGCAAATAGAGAAAGAGAGGGAGGATAGAGAGAGAGGGCGAATAAAATGGCAAGGGTGAACTGGGGGAGAGGAAAGCGAGAGGCAAATGGCAAATAATGTCATGCGGGAGATAGGGATTGTGATGGGTACTTGGTATGTTGACTTTTGCGCAGACTCCCCGGTAACAGCGCCAGAAATTCTTCTTGCTACCTGTTGAGCACTGCGTTGGATTTCCCTGAAGAGGAAGGGATGATGCAGCAAAGTAGTGTAAGTATTTCCCTCAGTTTTTGAGAACCAAGGTATCAATCCAGTAGGAGGCTATGCTCGAGTCCCTCGTACCTACACAAAAACAATAGCTCAAGGCAACCAACGCGCTTAGGGGTTGTCAATCCCTTCACGGTCACTTACGAAAGTGAGATCTTATAGAGATGATAAATAATATTTTTGGTACTTTTGGTATAGAGATGCAAAGTAAAAAGTAAAAGCAAAGTAAAAGCAAAGCAATAATAAAGTGATGGAGATTGATATAATGAGAAAGAGACCCGGGGGCCATAGGTTTCACTAGTGGCTTCTCTCAAGAGCGTAAGTATTCTACGGTGGGTGAATAAATTACTGTTGAGCAATTGACAGAATTGAGCATTGTTATGAGAATATCTAGGTATGATCATGTATATAGGCATCACGTCCGAGACAAGTAGACCGAAACAATTCTGCATCTACTACTATTACTCCACTCATCAACCGCTATCCAGCATGCATCTAGAGTATTAAGTTAAAAACAAAGTAACGCCTTAAGCAAGATGACATGATGTAGAGGGATAGTTTCATGCAATATGATAAAAAAACACATCTTGTTATCCTCGATGGCAACAATACAATACGTGCCTTGCTTCCCTTTCTGTCACTGGGAAAGGACACCGCAAGATTGAACCCAAAGCTAAGCACTTCTCCCATGGCAAGAAAAACCAATCTAGTAGGCCAAACCAAACTGATAATTCTAAGAGACTTGCAAAGATAACCAATCATACATAAAAGAATTCAGAGAAGATTCGAATATTATTCATAGATAGACTTGATCATAAACCCACAATTCATCGGTCTCAACAAACACACCGCAAAAAGAAGATTACATCGAATAGATCTCCACGAGAGAGTGGGAGAACATTGTATTGAGATCCAACAAGAGAGAAGAAGCCATCTAGCTACTAGCTATGGACCCGTAGGTCTGAAATAAACTACTCACACTTCATCGGAGGGGCTTGGATGATGATGTAGAAGCGCTTCATGATCGATGCCCCCTCCGGCGGAGCTCCGGAACAGGCCACAAGATGGGATCTCGTGGATACAGAAAGTTGCGGTGATGGAATTAGGTTTTTGGCTCCGCCCCCGATCGTTTGGGGGTACGTGGATATATATAGGAGGAAGAAGTACGTCGGTAGATCTTCGAGGGGCGCGCCCTAGGGGGGCGCCCTCCACCCTCGTGACCACCTCGTGGCTTTCTTGACGGAGGGTCCAAGTCTCCTGGATCTTATCTGATGAGAAAATCATGTTTCCGAAGGTTTCATTCCGTTTGGACTCAGTTTGATATTCCTTTTCTTCGAAACCCTAAAACAGGCAAAAACAGCAATTCTGGGCTGGGCCTCTAGTTAATAGGTTAGTCCCAAAAATAATATAAACGTGGAAAATAAAGCCCAATAATTTCTAAAACAGTAGATAATATAGCATGGAGCAATAAAAAATTATAGATACTTTGGAGACGTATCATCGCTTCAGCCAAAAACTGGCACGCAAAGTGTCATCAGACACGGTCCCTTATTCAGACATGGTCCGAAGATATTTTGTGATGCATCTCA
Organism: Triticum dicoccoides; assembly: GCF_002162155.2. Lineage (NCBI taxonomy): Eukaryota > Viridiplantae > Streptophyta > Magnoliopsida > Poales > Poaceae > Triticum > Triticum dicoccoides. Next base: position 537,870,596 of record NC_041386.1, on the reverse strand, counting down.
CACGGTTGGTCAAAATAAACTATGTGGGATCTACTTGATTTTTCGTCTTGATTTGAATTACATAATGGGGCCACAGCGGCCATGGACCGTGTTTGAATGGCTAGAACTTTTATCTGCAGTGATGATGCAACTATATGTGTGTCATAAAAGAATTGGAATTATTCAAGGTTCGTTTGCACATTTTTATGCATTCAGTGAGTTTTCAATGCATTTATGTGCATAATTCAAATTTGAACTACATGCACATGCTCCAGTGCATATAAATTGGTTGAAAAATCAAATATTTGTCCTTGGGTGCATGCTTAGGTCCCATGCAAGAAATGGGAATGAATTTCAAACACCAGGGCACCGTTGATTGTCGGCAGAACATTGAGATGCCTGGTTTTAAATTCTAGTAAATCCAAAATTCGTCTGAAATTCAAAAAACTTGGCATGCTATCATGGAGTGGCATTGAGGGTGTCCTGGATTAGGGGGTATCCGGACAGCCGGATTATATCCTTTGGCCGGACTGTTGGACTATGAAGATACAAGATTGAAGACTTCGTCCTGTGTCCGGATGGGACTCTCCTTGGCGTGGAAGGCAAGCTTGGCAATACGGATATGTAGATCTCCTTCCTTGTAAACTGACTCTGTGTAACCCTAGCCCCCTCCGGTGTCTATATAAACCGGAGGGTTTAGTCCGTAGGAACAACAACAATCATACCATAGGCTAGCTTCTAAGGTTTAGCCTCTTCGATCTCGTGGTAGATCAACTCTTGTACTACTCATATTATCAAGAACAATCAAGCAGGACATAGGGTATTACCTCCATCAAGAGGGCCCGAACCTGGGTAAACATCATGTCACCCGCCTCCTATTACCATCCGCCTAGACGCACAGTTCGGGACACCTAACTGAGAACCACCGGTTTTGACACCAACATTGTTGCTTTCATTGAGAGTTCCTCTATGTCGTCATCATTAGGCTTGATGGCTCCTTCGATCATCGACAGTGATGCAGTCCAGGGTGAGACTTTTCTCCCCGGACAGATCTTCATATTCGGCGGCTTCGCACTGCGGGCCAACTCGCTTGGCCATCTGGAGTAGATCGAGAGTTACGCCCCTGGCCATCGGGTCAGGTTTGGAAGCTTAAACTACACGGCCGACATCCGCGGAGACTTGATTTTTGACGGATTCGAGCCCCTGCCGAGTGCGCTGCACGGTCACGATGAGCATGATTTAGCTCTACCATCGGACAGTGTTCAGGAGACCGCACCGGCAACCGCTCCGACCCTCAATTAGGAGCCAATTGCGCCATCCATGGACAGGTGGATAGATCCTGCCACGGAGGCCACTTTCTCAGTGGCGATCGAGCCGAGTATCTACCTTACCCTTCACGAGAGTCGTGACGCCAAACTATCAGATTCTTCCCCTGACACGGACTCCGAACCGCTTGTGCCCATGCGTATCGAATCCGACTGGGCGCCGATCATGGAGTTCACCTCCGCGGATATCTTTCAGCACTCGCCCTTCGGCGACATACTGAACTCATTAAGGTCTCTCTCCTTGTCAGGAGAGCCCTGGCCGAACTATGTCTGGAAGGATTGGGATGCGGATGACGAAGAAATTCCCCGCCCACCCACCACCCACTTAGTAGCCACTGTCGACAATTTGACCGACATGCTCGACTTCGACTCCGAAGACATCGACGGTATGGACGACGATGCAGGAGACGAACAAGAACCACTACCCACAGGGCACTGGACAGCCACCTCATCATATGATATATATATATATATATATATATATATATATATATATATATATATATATATATATATATATATGGTGGACACACCCAAAGAAGGCAATGGCGATGGGACAGCGGAGGATGACCCCTCCCAGAAGCAACCCAAGCGCCGACGTCAGCGGCGCCACTCTAAGTCTCACCAAGGCAAAAGCGGTGATAACGGCACAGGAGATAATAGCACTCCGGACAGTGCCGAAGATGACGACAATCCCCTCCAACAAGATTTAGAGCAGGAGGATGGAGAAGCCAGCCCTCCCGAGAGAGCGGCAGATGGAGAGCCGGAGGATGACAATTACATGCCTCCCTCCGAAGACGAGTCAAGCCTCGACGATGACGAATTTGTCGTGCCTGAGGATCCCGTCGAGCAAGAGCGCTTCAAGCACCGGCTTATAGCCATGGCAAATAGCCTTAAGAAAAAGCAACAGCAGCTTCAAGCTGATCAAGATTTGCTAGTTGACAGATGGACTGAAGTCCTTGTGGCCGAGGAATATGAAGTCGAACGCCCCTCCAAGAGTTACCCAAAGCGCAGGTTGCTACCCCGACTGGAGGAGGAAGCATTAAAACCTACATCTCCAGCATATGGCACGGCTGATCGGCCACCTCGTGGCCGCGACAGAGAGGCATTTCAGCCAAAAGCTCAGCCCGCACCCCGACGCCGCTCAAATAAAAATGTCAAGGCACGGGGAAACACGCTAGACCTGCGAGACGTATTGGAGGACAAAGCAAAACACGCAAGATCGATCTATGGATCACGAGGGCGCGCCACTACGCGAGACGATAACCGTCACGCCGGATACAGTAAAAGTAAATCTGGCCAGGCCGAACACGGCGGACAAGACTCATTTGAGTTGCGTCACGACATAGCCCAGTACAGAGGCGCCGCACACCCACTATGCTTCACAGATGAAGTAATGGATCACCAAATCCCAGAGGGTTTCAAACCCGTAAATATCAAATCATACGACGATAAAACAGATCCTGCAGTATGGATCGAGGACTTCCTCCTGCACATCCACATGGCCCGCGGTGATGATCTACACGCCATCAAATACCTCCCACTCAAACTCAAAGGACCAGCTCGGCATTTGCTCAACAGCCTGCCAGCAGAATCCATTGGCTGTTGGGAAGATCCGGAAGCCGCATTCCTCGACAACTTCCAGGGCACTTATGTGCGACCACCAGATGCCGATGACTTGAGCCACATAATTCAGCAGCCAGAGGAATCGGCCAGGCAATTCTGGACACGGTTCCTGACAAAGAAAAATCAAATCGTCGACTATCCGGATGCAGAGGCCCTAGCAGCTTTTAAGCAAAACATCCGTGACGAGTGGCTCGCCCGGCACCTTGGCCAGGAAAAGCCAAAATCTATGGCAGCCCTCACGACACTCATGACCCGCTTTTGCACGGGAGAGGACAGCTGGCTGGCTCGAAGCAATAACATATCAAAGAACCATGGTACTTCGGATACCAAGGTTAGCAATGGCAGGTCACACCACAACAAACACAAGCACCGCATCAACAGCGACAATACCAAGGATACGATAGTCAATGCCGGATTCAGGGCTCTAAACCCGGTCAGCGGAAATAGCCATTCAAAAGAAGCACTCCAGGCCCGTCTAGTTTGGACCGTATACTCAATCGCTCGTGTCAAATACACGGCACCCCCGACAAGCCAGGCAACCACACCAACAGGGAATGTTGGGTGTTCAAGCAGGCCGGCAAGTTAAATGCCGGAAACAAAGATAAGGGGTTACATAGCGATGACGAGGAGGAGCCCCAGCCGTTGATCACCGGAGGATAGAAGAGGTTCCCCCCACAAGTGCGGACGGTGAACATGATATACGCAACCCACATCCCCAGGAGGGAGCGGAAGCGTGCGCTAAGGGACGTATATGCGTTGGAGCCAGTCGCCCCAAAGTTCAACCCATGGTCCTCCTGTCCGGTCACCTTCGATCGCAGGGACCACCCCACTAGTATCCGTCATGGCAGATTCGTCGCACTAGTCCTAGACCCAATCATCGACGGATTTCACCTCACTCGAGTCCTTATGGACGGCGGCAGCAGCCTGAACCTGCTTTATCAGGACACAGTGCGCAAAATGGGTATAGACCCCTCAAGGATCAAACCCACAAAACGACCTTCAAAGGCGTCATACCAGGTGTAGAGGCCCATTGCACAGGCTCAGTCACACTGGAAGTGGTCTTCGGATCCCCGGCTAACTTCCAAAGCGAGGAGTTAATCTTCGATATAGTCCCGTTCCGCAGTAGCTATCACGCACTGCTCGGGCGAACCGCATTTGCGAGATTCAATGTGGTACCGCATTATGCATACCTCAAGCTCAAGATGCCAGGACCTCGGGGGGTCATCACAGTCCATGGAAACACAGAGCGCTCTCTCCGCACGGAGGAGCACACTGCGGCCCTCGCGACAGAAGCACAAGGCAGCCTCTTCAGGCAATCCACCAGTTCGGCGATTAAACACCCGGACACCGTCAAGCGCGCCCGAAGTAATCTGCAACAAGACCGCCTGGCACATTCTGAGCTCGCATAGCAATGCGGCCCCCACCCCAGTACCAGCCAAACGGCAAAATCCGCGCCACGCGTACATAATTACGCATTGAAAATACCATGGGCGTAGGTGGGGGGGCATGACTGGCACGCCCCAAAACGCGGCTCAACCGCACTAGGGGCTTCCTGCTTTGTTATTTTTTCTCTCTTTCAGGACTTTACTCTCTGGAAACCCCGTCCAGCAGTACGATTGTCGGACACACGATACAACAACCAAGGAGGCAGAAAGCTACGTCGCACCATGGAATTCCCAGGTGGTCTCTGGTAATGAGTGAAATACCTGCTTTAAATACCATTCCTCAGCTTGCCCTTGGAGGGGACATGTCAAATAGTCCTACTTTTTGCTTATCGCACTACTTGTATCATTCTGCTTCGACGCACCTTTTTGAATAAACAATGCATAGCACTAGACTATTACCGCATTCTCTATTCTCTTATATATATATATATATATATATATATATATATATATATATATATATATATATATATATATATATATATATGTTCATTCATGACATTCAGCACCCGTACACTCTGGTACGGCCAATACGCCAGGGGCTTAAGCGTACCCCATAATACGGCGTGAGAAGTCCGAACACTTTCGACAGTGTGGCACCCCAAACTTATAGCATTATATGCATCAGCTCTGAATCATGTCTTGGGTCAATAGTTGGGTTTGCCCGGCTCCCATGTTTTGGTACCTTACATTCCGCTATATCAGCTAAGGTAGCACTGGGAGAACTACTGCGATTGTGCCCCGGTTCATCTGGGCAAGCACCTCAGTAGAGAAAGCTAAAACTGACTGTCATAATAAGCCGAGAGATGGTCGTTGTTCGAGAGGTCTCGAGTCCCTAAAGACTTATGCCACTTAGGGCGAGGAGTCGGCTTTGTCCGGCTTAGGCGTGTATAGCGCCCCGAATTCGGCCTTCCAAATACTAGGGGCTTCGCCAAAATTTAAAATTGTAGAATTCTATGGCTAAGTGAGAGTGATAAAGCATTATAGTCTGACTGCCTTGTTCATTGCGCTGAGCACCTCCCTTGAAGGACCCAACAATGGGAAAAAGAGTGCTCAGATTTATCCCAAACACCCCAGCACTCGTGGCATGGGGGCAGAAGCCGACGACTGGCCATCTCTCAGATTTGATAAATAGCCGCACAGAAGGTAATATTTTAAATTCTAACAAGCGTTGCATAGAGCATATGAACAAGTTTTCATCATACAGGATCACACGAGCAAGTTCATTCAAAAATTACATCCTTCGCACACTCGTCCGCCACAAGATGGGCACCCTTCAGGACACCCTCATAATACATTTCAGGGTGGCGATGCTCCTTGCCCTGCGGCGGTCCCTCGTTCACCAGCTTCTCGGCATCCATCTTGGCCAAGTGCACCTTCGCACGGGCAAAAGCCCGGTGTGCACCTTCGATGCATACAGACCGCTTTATGACTTCCAGCCATGGGCAGGCATCCACAAGCCGCCTCACCAGGCCAAAGTAGCTGTTGGGAAGGGAGTCGCCAGGCCACATCCGGACTATAAGGCCCCTCATGGCCTGTTCGGCCACCTTGTGCAGCTCGACCAGTTGCTTCAGCTGGTCGCTCACAGGCATCGGGTGTTCGGTCCCAGTATACTGAGACCAGAACAACTTCTTCGTCGAGCTTCCCTCGTCGGCCTGGTAGTACTTTGTGGCATCTGACACGCTGCGGGGCAAATCTGCGAATGCTCCTGGAGAGCTTCGGACTCGGGTAAGTAATAAGTAATTTACTTTGACATGCTTGCTTTGCATAATGAATGCCTTACCCACCGCTATCTTCCTCATCGCCTCAATTTCTTGGAGGGCCTTTTGGGCTTCAGCCTTGGCACGCTTTGTGCTCTCGAGGGTCGCGGCAAGCTCGGACTCTTGCGTATTCGAGTCAAGTTCCAAAGTCTCGTGCTTCTTCACGAGAGCCTGGAGCTCTTGCTGCACCTCGCCCACCCGTGCCTCCTGTTTCTCCCACTTGGTGCGCTCCTTGGCCGCTTTGTTTTCGGCATCGGACAGCGCTTGCTTCAGGGTCGCCACTTGGTTGTGGCCCCTGGCACATCCATGATGATCCTGTCGTTTTGCAACCACATCTTATATATATATATATAGACAAGGTATTACTTACCTTTGTTCTCCTCGAGCTGCCTCTTGGCAAGGCCGAGCTCTTTCTCAGACCGCTTGAGGTTCTGCTTCAGTGCGGCGACCTCCGCAGTCAGTGCGGTAGAGGTCAGCAGCGAAGCCTGCATACGCATACAGACATACTTATATTAGACTCCTACAGATATTATTTGATCCTCTATTCGGCTTTTCTTTGTGAACACCAAACAGAGCATCAGGGGCTACTGTCTATGCAGTATTGTTTTCCTATATTTTAAATACTTACCTCAAAGCCTATTAGAAGGCTGGCACAGGCTTCAGTCAGTCCGCTCTTGGCGGACTGAACCTTCTTGATCACCGCACTCATAATAGTGTGGTGCTCTTCGTCGATGGAAGCGCCGCGAAGCGCTCCCAGCAGGTTGTCCGGTGCCTCTGGATGGATAGAGGTCACCGGCACGGGCGGCTTGCCCCTCCTGGATGGGGGCCGCCTGCCGGAGTCCGGAACCACTAGGGGTTTCGGCGCGGTGTTCGGCTGAGGGCCGAACTTGGAGCCCTTGGGATTCTTGCTCCCTTTGCGCCTGGAGTCCGGAAGGTCGCCTTGAGGCGCCTCCAGGACTATCTCCCCCCGGCTCGGTGCCCCTTGAGACAATACCTCGACATTGTCCGTAGGGCGAGGAGAGGAGGCGGTTGGAAGTGATTCGCTATTCATATCCGATGAGTCCAAGGAACCATCCGACGAGGATACGTCGATATGGGCTCGGGGCGGACTGCATAATCATATTCGACGTTACGAGAAGCAGTGGAACAAAAGTATGCTATGAGTTACTCTGGTATCTAAATACTTACGACTTCGCTAGGGGCTTGGCCCTGAGTAACCACTCACCTTCGCTGTCGGTGGCGGTGGTGGAACAGTTCGGAAGGAGAGTCCTTCCCTTCTTGGACCCTCCGGCCTCCCCGGTTGGGGCGGCCTTCCTTTTCTTGTCTCCCCCGGCTGGAGGGGGAGAATCTTCATCTTCCTCCTCCTCGTTTTCACGGAGGAGTGCGTCTCAGAGTTATCGGACGATGAGTCCGATACCACCAAGCACCGGGAACTCTTTCGGGTTCCTGTGGCCTTCTTCTTGATCTTCTTCTCCGGCACCACATAAGGAGCCAGGGTCCGCATCTCCGTCAGGAGAGCGCCTGCAGGGTCTTCGGGCAGAGGGGTCGGGCAGTCAATCTGCTCCGATGTCTCCACCCAGTCATGTCAAAGGCATGGGAGCTCAGATCCCGCACATGGTTAAACTATGGAAAATAAATACCCTACGAGATGTACAGAACTTACCAGATTCGTAGGGCGCATCGCGCTTAGCCCGCGGTCCTCGATAAGGGGAGGGGGGACCTCGGTGCCCTTGAACAGCACCTTCCAGACGTCCTTATGCGTTGTGTCGAAGAGCTCACGTAGAGTCTGGTGATGGGCCAGGTCAAACTCCCATAAGTTGAAAGCCCGTTGTTGACACGGGAGGATCTGGCGGAAGAGCATGACCTGAACTATGTTGACAAGCTTGAGTTTCTTGCCTATCATGTTTCGGATACACTTCTGGAGTCCGTCCAGCTCCACCGATGAGCCCCAGGACAGGCCCTTCTCCTTCCAGGAAGTGAGCCACGTGGGGATTCCGCATCAAAACTCGGGGGCCGCCGCCCAGTTGGTGTCGCGTGGCTCGATGATGTAGAACCACCCCGATTGCCACCCCTTTATGGTCTCCACGTAGGAGCCCTCGAGCCATGTAACGTTAGGCATTTTGCCCACCATGGCTCCGCCGCATTCCGCTTGTTGGCTGCCTACTACCTTAGGTTTGACATTGAAGGTCTTCAGCCACAGGCCGAAGTGGGGCCGAGGATGTGGAGGAAAGCCTCGCACACGATGATAAACGCCGAGATGTTGAGGATGAGATTCGGGGCCAGATCATGGAAGTCCAGCCCATGATAGAACATAAGGCCGCAGACGAATGGATGGAGGGGAAACCCCAGTCCGCGGATGAAGTGGGTGAGGAAAACCACCCTTTCGTGAGGTTTCGGGGTAGGGACGATCTGCCCCGCGGCTGGCAGCCAGTGCGCGATATCCACGGCTAAGTATCCGGCCCCGCGCAGCTTTTTGATGTCTTCCTCCGTAATGGAGGAGACCATCCACTTGCCTCCCGCTCCGGACATGTTTGGAGAGGGTTGAGGAGAAGGATGTGGATTTGGGCGCTGGAGCTCGAGTGCGCGAGAATGGATGAGCAAGGAGGAAGAAGGCGTGGGTAGAAAAAGGTGAACCCTTATCCCTTTATAAGGGCGGACTAAACTATGCGCCCCCACCAGCCTGGTAAAACTCGCTTATCCCCCAAGCGCCGTAATTGATGGCGCGGTTGGGTTACCCACGTCCGTATTGATGAGAATCCCATAATAAGGGGACACGATCTCTGCTTCGACAAGACGTGCCAAGGAAACCACCTCGCGAAACACGCTGAGGTTGGTTGTGAACAACGATTTGAATGGTGACCTGGATGTGGTGTGATGTCACACTGCGAAATGCGTCGGTAGATTAGATTTGTGAAAATATTATTCTCTCTACGGTTGTATGTGGAACTTATTTTGCAGAGCTGGACATGATCCTCGTGTTCAAAATCTTCTATGAAGTATTCGGAGGAGGAACCCGCCTTGCAATGCCGAAGACAATCTGCGCGCCGAACTCATTGTCATTGAAGCCTGGTTCAGGGGCTACTAAGGGAGTCCTGGATTAGGGGGTATCCGGACAGCCGGATTATATCCTTTGGCCAGACTGTTGGACTATGAAGATACAAGATTGAATACTTCGTCCCGTGTCCGGATAGGACTCTCCTTGGCGTGGAAGGTAAGCTTGGCAATACGGATATGTAGATCTCCTTCCTTGTAAACCGACTATGTGTAACCCTAGCCCCCTCCGATGTCTATATAAACTAGAGGGTTTAGTCCGTAGGAACAACAACAATCATACCATAGGCTAGCTTCTAGGGTTTAGCCTCTTCGATCTCGTGGTAGATCAACTCTTGTACTACTCATATTATCAAGAACAATCAAGCAGGACATAGGGTATTACCTCCATCAAGAGGGCCCGAACCTGGGTAAACATCGTGTCACCCGCCTCCTGTTACCATCCGCCTAGATGCACAGTTCAGGACCCCGTACCCGAGATCCGCCGATTTTGACACCGACAGGCATCAACATGTCGTGCTAATTTTTTGTCCCATTTATGGCAGGTTTGGGTATATGCTTCTCACAAACAAGAGCTTGTCACAACAAGCATGATGGTTTCGGTAGGGAACGTCCCACCTTTGGGGACGATATGATATCCATTGCCTCTTATTGCTTTCAAAAAAATTCTCGTGTCAACATAGAACAACAGGAGTGTTGTGTTATTTTTTGTGATTTTTCGGGGTTTGTTTGGACATTTTTATGCATTAACTGAGTTTTCAATGCATTTATGTGCATAATTCAAATTTGAACTACATGCACATGCTCCGGTGCATATAAATTGGTTGAAAGATCATATCTTTGTCCTTGGGTGCATGCTTAGGTCCCATGCAAGAAATGGGAATGAATTTCAAATACCAGGGCACCGTTGATTGCCGGCAAAACAGTGGGATGCCTGGTTTTAAAATTCTAGTAAATCCAAAACTCGTCTGAAATTCATGAAACTTGGCATCCTATCATGGAGCGGCATCGACATGCCGTGGTAAATGTTTTGTCCCATTTGGGGCAGGTTTGGGTATACGCTTCTCACAAACCAAAGCTTCTCACAACAAGCATGATGGTTTCGGTAGGGAATGCCCCACCTTTGGGGACGAAATGATATCCATTGCCTCTTATTGGTTTCAAAAAATTTCTCGTGTCAACATAGAACAACAGGAGTGTTGTGTTATTTTTTGTGATTTTTCAGGGTTTGTTTGGACATTTTTATGCATTGAGTGAGTTTTCAATGCATTTATGTGCATAATGGAAATTCGAACTACATGCACATGCTCCGGTGCATATAAATTGGTTGAAAAATCAAATATTTGTCTTTGGGTGCATGCTTAGGTCCCATGCAAGAAATGGGAGTGAATTTCAAACACCATGGCACCGTTGATTGCCAGCAAAACATTGAGATGCCTGGTTTTTAAATTCTAGTAATCCAAAACTGGTCTGAAATTCATGAAATTTGGCATGCTATCATGGAGCGGCATCAACATGTCATGGTAAATTTTTTATCCCATTTGGGGCAGGTTTGGGTATACGCTTCTCACAAACCAGAGCTTCTCACAACAAGCATGATGGTTTCGGTAGGGAACGCCCACCTTTGGGGATGATACGATATCCATTTCCTCTTATTGCTTTCAAAAAATTTCTCGTGTCAACATAGAACAACAGGAGTGTTGCGTTATTTTTTGTGATTTTTTGGGATTCGTTTGGATATTTTTATGCATTAACTGAGTTTTCAATGCATTTATGTGCATAATTCAAATTTGAACTACATGCACATGCTCCGGTGCATATAAATTGGTTAAAATATCATATCTTTGTCCTTGGGTGCATGCTTAGGTCCCATGCAAGAAATGGGAATGAATTTCAAACACTAGGGCATCGTTGATTGCCGGCAAAATAGTGAGATGCCTGGTTTTAAAATTCTAGTAAATCCAAAACTTGTCTGAAATTGATGAAACTTGGCATGCTATCATGGAGCGGCATCAACATGTCGTGGTAAATTTTTTGTCCCATTTGGGGCAGGTTTGGGTATATGCTTCTCACAAACCAGAGATTCTCACAACAAGCATGATGGTTTCGGTAGGGAACGCCCCACCTTCGGGGATGAAACGATATCCATTGCCTCTTTTTGCTTTCGAAAATTTTCTCGTGTCAACATAGAACAACAGGAGTGTTGTGTTATTTTTGTGATTTTTCGAGGTTTGTTTGGACATTTTTATGCATTGAGTTTTCAATGCATTTATGTGCATAACTCAAATTTGAACTACATGCACATGCTCCGGTGCCTATAAATTGGTTGAAAATGAAATCTTTGTCCTTGGGTGCATGCTTAGGTCCCATGCAAGAAATGGGAATGAATTTCAAACACCAGGCACAGTTGATTGCCGGCAAAACATTGAGATGTCTGGTTTTTAAATTCTAGTAAATCCAAAACTCATCTGAAATTCATGAAACTTGGCATGCTATCATGGGGCGGCATCAACATGTCGTGGTAAATTTTTGGTCCCATTTGGGGCAGGTTTGGGTATATGCTTCTCACAAACCAGAGATTCTCACAACAAGCATGATGGTTTCGGTAGGGAACGCCCCACCTTTGGGGACGAAACGATATCCATTGCCTCTTATTACTTTCAAAAATTTCTCATGTCAACATAGAACAACAGGTGTGTTGTGTTATTTTTTGTGATTTTTCGTGGTTCTTTTGGACATTTTTATGCATTAAGTGAGTTTTCAATGCATTTATGTGCATAATTCAAATTTGAACTACATGCGCATGCTCCGGTGCATATAAATTGGTTGAAAAATCAAATCTTTTGTCCTTGGGTGCATGCTTAGGTCCCATGCAAGAAATGGGAATGAATATCAAACACCGGGGCACCGTTGATTGCCGGCAAAACATTGAGATGCCTGGTTTTTAAATTCTAGTAAATCCAAAACTCGTCTGAAATTCATGAAACTTGGCATGCTATCATGGACCGCCATCAACATGTCGTGGTAAATTTTTTGTCCATTTGGGTCAGGTTTGGGTATATGCTTCTCACAATCCAGAGCTTCTCACAACAAGCATGATGGTTTCAGATAGAACACCCATATGCAAAGTGAGAGCAGGATTTGTGCATCTCTTGAACACTAACGGTTCTTTTGGATGACCCATGTGAACCACTTACAAACAATTTGGTGCGATTTGCATCTGTCATATCGGGTATGTTGCCATTTGTCAAACTAGAAGGATTGACATTTGTTGATCTAGTAACATTTCCAGTTGCCAACCTTGTAACACTGCGATTTGTCAAAATATGAAGCTAAAAATCACTAGGAGTATCTAATTTTTACAACTAAAATTCAGTAATTAAGCATAGATGGAGGCGAGGAGGCGTGTTCAGCCAGACGTGCAACGGGCGGAGCAGTACTATTCGATTTGACGCAGGCGGCGCAGTTCCCGATATGACTTTAATGCAGACGAGGGAGAGGGTAGTTGTTCCCGAAATGTTGAACGGCCAATGATGCATCCTCCTTCAATTAGCATCATGTGAATGCATGAGGGAAGTAATGGGAGGACCGGGAAAAGAGAGGCAGCACGATGTGAGTGCAACGTAGTTTGCACTCATATAAAGGCGCCCCTCCATTCCAATGCATCTACCACATCGTACGCACCTAAGCATTTGCCTAAGCACCTACACTAATAAGCACAAAAGTGCCCACTCTAGACCCATGGTGGCGATGCACGCGAGCAGCCAGCGGCTGTGCCAGATGGTCCATGATGCCGGCTTGCGGCTTGGCACTATGGATCGTCTTCATATGCTGTTGGTGACCGACTGGTGGATGGCCGCCGTCGATGCCGGCTACGACTCTCAGTTGGACCAGATGATCGTTCGCACCACCAACACGTTCGCCGTTGTCAAGAAGCTCGCGGATGACATCGCCGTACTCCTCTAGCCCGCGCGCCCAGGCTCCTCATTGCCTGCCACCCTAATCGTCCTCCATGGTCGGAACCTCTTTCAAGCACTGGTGGCCCTGCGACTGCCCGCTAACGCCACGAAGAATGTCCACCTGGAGGTCGCGCTTGCTGCGAGGAGCCTCACCCTACAAGAAACCGTCGACCTACACATCCATGTGTATGAGCGAATCGTGTACATAGGTATCTACAAGGCCAGTCAGGATGCTACGACATTGGCCTTCTTCAGCCGGCTAGAAGCCTTGGATGCCTTTGTTGAGAAGCACCTTGACCTCGCCACAAAACCCGTCGCTCCTTAGCCGCCGGTCAGTAGACCAGCCGGCGCACTGAGTTGAGGAGGAGGAGGTCGTACATTGATGGATGCATCTTTCTTCTCGCCTCATGTAACCACCACTGTGATTGCATCATCATGGCCTTAATTCTTATTTTGCTATTGCATTCTCGTTCCAGTCAATACAGACATGTGCGATCCCTTTGCTCAATACAGACATGTCCGTTCCATTCTTATTTGATTGGCTTGAATGAAGGTCTATCCCGCCATTAGGCGCTGATACGTCTCCATCATATCTATAATTTTTTATTGTTCCATGCCAATATTATACAACTTTCATATACTTTTGGCAACTTTTTATACTATTTTTGGGACTAACATATTGATCCATTGCTCAGTGCCAGTTCCTGTTTGTTGCATGTTTTTTGTTTCGCAGAAAATTCATATCAAACCGAGTCCAAATGGGATAAAATTGACGGAGATTTTTTATGGAATATATGTGATTTTTGGGAAGAAGAATCAACACGAGACGATGCCCGAGGGGGCCATGAGGCAGGGGGCGCGCCCCAGGGGGTCAGGCGCGCCCTGGGCCCTCGTGGCCACCTCGTAAGGCAGTTGGTGCCCTTCTTTCTCCGCGAGAAAGCTAATATACGGATAAAAATCGTGTCCAAAATTCATCCCAATCGGAGTTACGGATCTCTGGAAATTGAAGAAATGGTGAAAGGGTAGAATCAGCCAACGCAGAAACAGAGAGACAGATCCAATCTCGGAGGGGCTCTCGCCCCTCCCATACCATGGAGGCCATGGGCCAAAGGGGAAACCCTTCTCCCATCTAGGGATAAGGTCAAGGAAGAAGAAGAAGAAGAAGGGGGGCTCTCTCCCCCTCTCTCCCGGTGGCGCCAGAACACCGTCGGGGCCATCATCATCGCCGCAATCTACACCAACAACTTCACCGCCCTCATCACCAACTCTTCCCCCCTCTATGCAGTGGTGTAACCCCTCTTTTACCCGCTGTAATCTCTACTTAAACATGGTGCTCAATGCTATATATTATTTCCCAATGATGTATGGCTATCCTATGATGTTTGTGTAGATTTGTTTTGTCCTATGGGTTAATTGATGATCGTGATTGGTTTGAGTTGCATGTTTTATTATTGGTGTTGCCCTATGGTGCTCTCCATGTCGCACAAGCGTGAGGGGTCCCCATTGTAGGGTTTGCAATATGTTCATGATTTGCTTATGGTGGGTAGCATGAGTGATAGAAACACATACCCGACTAAGTAGGTTGTTTGCGTATGGGAATAAAGAGGACTTGATGCCTTATAATGCTATGGTTGGGTTTTACCTTAATGATCTTTAGTAGTTGCGGATTCTTGCTAGAGTTCCAATCATAAGTGCATATGATCCAAGAAGATAAAGTATGTTAGCTTATACCTCTCCCTCAAATAAAATTGCAATAACGATTACCGGTCTAGTTATCGATTGCCTAGGGACAAATAAATTTCTTGTGTGACAAAAAACTCTCTACTAAAACTAACTTAGTTGTGTCTTCATCTAAACAGCCCCCAGTTTTTATTTACATGCCCTTTATTATCTTGCAAACCTATTCTATCACACCTACAAAGTACTTCTAGTTTCATACTTGTTCTAGGTAAAGCTAACGTTAAGCATGCGTAGAGTTGTATCGGTGGTCGATAGAAGTTGAGGGAATATTTGTTCTACCTTTAGCTCCTCGTTGGGTTCGACACTCTTACTTATCGAAAGAGGCTACAATTGATCCCCTATACTTGTGGGTTATCAGGTGCCGCAGCACGCTGTGCTCGCCGTTAGGCGCCGCGGCGCGCTCTGCTCGCGTCTGTTGGCGCGCTCTGCTCGCGTCCGTTGGCGCTCTCTACTCGCGTCCGTCGACGTGCTCGGCTTGTGGACAACTTTTCCTTGCGTGTTCAACTGCTATATGCGGAGCACTTTGCGGAGCACTCTGCTCGCGTCCCTCCGCGCGCGCTCTGCCAATGGTCGGGCATGCGCACGATCACGTCGGGGGCCCCGTATGCATGCGGTTGCGCTGGGCGCGTTGCCATGCGATGCAGTTACATGTGGCACGATGGAGTAACGCGCTGCAAAGTAGAACTGCCATCAGGTCCTGCCAATATTCCTGGCCGTCCGACTTCCCCTTTAATTCAAGCGGGCATTATAACCTTAGTCTCTTCAACCTTTCGATCGCGCCCCACAACACAACAAGCACACCCACAACAACACATGGAGAGGGGATGTCCAGCAGCGCTCGAATGGAGTTCGGCGAGCATAGAGTGGAGACCCATGTGAGGGAGACGGGTCTCTCGGTGGTGTACACCATCGACCTGGCTATGGTGGACGACTACATCAACAGCATTGAGCAGTTGCTTGCTCGAGACAAGTACAAGGTGGTCGGCATCGACCTCCAGTACATTGTCGGTCGTCCCGGCATAGATCATAAGGTTGCCATCGCCCAGTTGTATGTGCGCCATCATGTCCTGATCTACCACTACTGCATGGCCACAGAGCCTTGCGACCGTTTCAACAGGTTTGTCAACAGCACTGACTACAAGTTTGCCATGGTGGAAACCACCAATGATGTAAAAGCGCTCAGTGTTACGCGCTTGGCCTGCAAGAACCTTGTCGAAATTCGTGACCACTACAGGTTCTGGGGCAGCACGAAGAAGGACTCCCTGGTCGAACTCGCCTCGGCCATCATCGACCCCTACTACGAAAATATGAAGCAGGATGCCTAGAGAACAAGTCTCGTATCCTGGCACGGGGCCTGGATGCGGCAACTGGATGAACCTCACCTCAGGTTTGTGGCCAAGAGCGTGTACACATGCTACAATATGCACAGGCAGATCGTTGACATGAGGAAGTGCCTCGTTACCAAAATCGACGAGCCCGGATCGAGCCACAAGCAGAGCAAGCGTCACAAGAAGTAGATGATGATCAGATGATCGTTTATGCTATTTAATCATGCATGTAATATATAGTTTACTTTATTGGTGTGTGGAAATGTCATGTGTGTAGTATCCACCTATGTAATTATGCATGTAATAGTTTACTTTGGTGTGTGCAACTGCCATGGTTGTAGCAGCCACCTATATAAGTGGATGTTTAATTTGGTTATGCAACCATGTCCTTATAAGTGTGTGTATATATATATGTTGTTGTTCTGTATGCAATCCCATCGCACAACACACACGTCTTATTAGCATTAATCGTTTATGTTATTATCGGTATTCACACACATTTCTGATTACAGACCTGTTTGTCGCGTATCACACACATCTTGTTCATTTGAACCGTTTCTGTTCTCATGTCTCAACACAAACAGTTCATCCGAGTGAACTGCATGCCGCATATCGCACACACCTTTGATCTGGTTGACCATTTCCATTGTGTTGCCTAATCACAAATAGTTCATCTGAGTGAACCGTATGCTATACATTGCACACACCTTCATCTGGCTGCCCGTTTCTTTTGTTCCTCCTCATCGCAAACAGTTAATTAAGATGAACCGTATGCCCTGCATCACACACGCAACTAAAATCTGAACCGTGTTTCATGCATCCTCCATCGCAAATGTTTTGCACCTTTTTGACGGTTTTTTACACTGCCATTTGCGATTATGGCATCGCACACAGTTTCGTCGAAGGGTCTCTGAACGTAGTGTCGCGTTAGCAGCATCCTGCAATAGTGAAGTTTAATAGTAACATCTATGTCTTCTATTTGTGCAGGTGCTATGTCATTCATAATTTCTTGATATAAGGTGTAAGGAATATCACTCATGCTAGCACCTATGTCACATAAACGATGATAATGGTGATCTCCTATTTTAACTGAGACAACAGGCATGCCAACAACAGGTCTATGTTTATCATTTTTATTAGGTTTGGCAATTCTAGCAGCTTCTTCGCAGAAGTAAATAACATGCCCATCCATATCTTCTTCCAAGAGATCTTTAACCATAGCAATACTAGGTTCTACTTTGATTTGTTAATCAGGTTTAGGTGTTCTAATATAGCTTTTGTTAACCACAGTTGAAACTTTAGCATGTTCCTTTATCCTAACAGAGAAAGGTGGTTTCTCAATATA
The DNA here is from genome assembly GCF_002162155.2 of Triticum dicoccoides. NCBI lineage: Eukaryota > Viridiplantae > Streptophyta > Magnoliopsida > Poales > Poaceae > Triticum > Triticum dicoccoides. The sequence continues at coordinate 537,853,038 of NC_041386.1, read as the reverse complement.
AGCAGAAGGAACAACTAGATCAACATTATAAATTATGGTTTCTTCCTTAATTGGTACCGGTTCTTTAATTTCTTATTTAATAGGTGTGTGATATTTAAACCACTTCTCTTTAGGGAGATCAACATGAGTAGCAAATGATTCACAGAAGGAAGCTACTATCTCAGAGTCAGGTCCATATTTAGTGCTAAACTTTTGAAAAGCATCGGTATTCATAAAAGATTTAACACAATCATACTTAACCTTAATACCTGACTCTTTACCTTCATCGAGTTCCCAATCTTCAGAGTTGCGTTTAATTCTTTCCAAAAGATCCCACCAGAATTCAATAGTCTTCCTCATAAAAGAACCAGCACAATAAGTATCGAGCATGGTTTGATCATCACGAGAAAGTTGAGCATAAAAGTTCTGGATAATAATTTATTTTGAGAGCTCATGATTGGGGCATGAATATAACATTGACTTAAGCCTCCCCCAAGATAGAGCGATACTTTCTCTTTCACGAGGCCAAAAATTATATATATGATTCCTATCACGATGAACTAGATGCATAGGATAAATTTTTGGTGGAACTCCAATTTCAAACGATTCCAATTCCAAGATCCAATATCATCGCATAGCCTATACCATGGCAATGCTTTTCCCTTTAAAGATAAAGGGAAAACCTTTTTCATAACTTCATCCCCGGGTAAACCTGCAAGCTTGAACAATCTACAAATTTGTTCTACATATATCAAGTGCATATCAAGATGTTCGGTTCCATCTCCTGCATAAGGATTAGCCAGCAGTTGTTCTATCATACCCGAAGGAATTTCATATTCAATATTTTCAGTAGGTGCAATAGGTTCAGGGGTAGCTAATTGTGTTTCCGGTCGAGGTGAAGATACCCCGAACAAACCCCTCAAAGGATTGTTTTCGATAGTAACAAGTGACAATAAATTTCAGCACACTATATAAATGTTTCCTTACCAAATTCCACTTACCAAAGGCGCTTCACTCGCCGGCAACGGCGCCAAAAATAGCCTTGCTGACCCACAAGTATGGGGGATCAACTGTAGCTCTTTTTGATAAGTAAGAGTGTCGAACCCAACGAGGAGCAGAAGGAAATGGCAAGTAGTTTTCAGTGAGGTAATGCCTGCAAGTGCTGAAATTGTAAGTAACTGAGTAGTTTGATAGCAAGATAATTTGTAACGGGCAAGTAACGATAGTAGTAACAAAAGTGCAGCAAGATATACCAATCCTTTTGAGGCAAAGGACAGGCCAAAACGGTATCTTATGATAAACAAAGCGTTCTTGGGGGTACACGGGATTTTCATCTAGTCACTTTCATCATGGTGGTTTAATTCGTGTTTGGTACTTTGATAATTTCATATGTGAGTGGACCGGTGCTTAGGTGTTGTTCTTACTTGAAAAAATCTCCTAGTTATGATTAACCCTCCCGCAAGCATCCACAACTACGAGAAAAGTATTAAGAATAAATTCTAACCATAGCGTTAAACTTTTGGATCCAATCGGTCCCTTACGGACTAGCGCATAAACTAGGGTTTAAGATTCTATCACTCTCGCCACCCATCATCTAATTGCTACTCCACAATGCATTCCCTTAGGCCCAAATATGGTGAAGTGTCATTTAGTCGACGTTCACATGACACCACTAAGGGAATCAAAACATACACACTATCAAAATATCGAACACATATCAAGTTCAAATGATTACTTGCAACAAGATTTCTCCCGTGACCTCAAGAACAAAAAGTAACTACTCACAAATGATAATCATGCTCAAGATCAGAGGGGTATTAAATAGCATATTGGATCTGAACATATAATCTTCCACCAAATAAACCATATAGCAATCAACTACAAGATGTAATCAACACTACTGGTCACCCACAAGCACCAATCTATAGTTCCCATAACAAGATTGAACACAAGAGATGAACTAGGGTTTGAGATGAGATGGTGCTGTTGAAGATGTTGATGGAGATTGCCCTCCCCAAGATGGGAGAGTTGTTGGTGATGATGATGATGACGATGATTTCCCCCTCCGGGGAGGGAAGTTCCCCCGGCGGAATCGCTCCGCCGGAGGGCCAAAGTGCTCCTGCCCAAGTTCAGCCTCGAGACGGCCACGCTCCATCCCGAAAGTCCTCCCCTTATTTTTTCTAGGTTAAAATGACTTATATAGCAGAAGATGGGCACCGAAGGTGGGCCTGGGTGAGCACAACCCACCAAGGCGCGCCTGGGCTCCCTGGCGCGCCCAGGTGGGTTGTGCCCACCTGGTGGGCCCCTCTAGTAGTTATTTGCTCCAATATTCATCATATATTTGGTAAAAAATCTCTGTGAAGTTTCAGCTTGTTTGGTGTTGTGCAGAATAGGTGGCCTGACGTAGCTTTTCTAGGTCCAGATTTCCAGCTGCCGGAATTCTCCCTCTTTGTGTATACCTTGCATATTATGAGAGAAATGACATTAGAATTACTCCAAAAAGCATTATTATGGATAAAAATGTCATAAATAGCAGTAGGAAAACATGATGCAAAATGGACGTATCAGGGTCCTCCGTTCACGTCTTGCCACCTTCACCTGTAACCTATCTCTACGGTATCTACATTAATGTGGCAATCTCGTGGCTCCAGCCATCGTGCCATGACACGCAGGCCACTTAATATTGCACATATAATTGATAACCCACAAATATAGGGGATCGCAACAGTTTTTTAGGGTAGAGTATTCAACCCGAATTTATAGATTCGACACAAGGGGAGCCAAAGAATATTCGCAAGTATTAGCAACTGAGTTGTCAATTCAGTCACACCTGGAGATTAATTATCTGTAGCAAGGTGATCAGTAGCACAGTAATATGATATATTTGATAGTAGTGGTAGCAGCAACAGTAACGGTAATAGTGATAGCAATAGTTTTGTAGCAGTGATGATAGTAACAACATTAGTAGTAACTTAGCAAGATCAATATGTAGTAAAATCATAGGCATTGGATCGGCGATTTGTTGGATGATATTCATCATATAACAGTCATAACCTAGGGCGATACGGCACTAGCTCCAGTTCATAAATATAATGTAGGCATGTATTCCGTAAATAGTCATACGTGCTTATGGAAAGAACTTGCATGACATATTTTGTCCTACCCTCCCGTGGCAGCGGGGTCCTATTGGAAACTAAGGGATATTAAGGCCTCCTTTTAATAGAGAACCAGAACAAAGCATTAACACATGGTGAATACATGAACTCCTCAAACTACGGCCATCCCTGGGAAGTGTCTCGACTATTGTCACTCCGGGGTTGCCGGATCATAACACGTAGTAAGTGACTATAACTTGCAAGATCGGATCTAGAACATAGATATAATGGTGATAACATAAACGATTCAGATCTGAAATCATGGCACCCATGCCCAAAGTATCAAGCATTAAGCATAGCAAAGCCATAGCAACATCAATCTCAGAACATACTGGATACTAGAGATCAAGCCCTAACAAAACTAACTCGATTACATAATGAATCTCATCCAACTCCTCACCGACCAGCGAGCCTAAGAAGGAATTACTCACTCCCGGTGGAGAGCATCATGGAATTGGCGATGGAGGAGGGTTGGTTATGACGAAGACGGAAGATCCGCCTCTCCGGAGCCCCAAACGGACTCCAGATCTGGCCTCCTGATGAAGAACAGGAGGTAACAGCGGCTTTGTATCGTGAAACGAGATAATTCTTCCTCCCTGGGTTTTTTCTGGAAAGATAGGATTTTATAGCATCGGATTCAGGGTCTACGGGGCCACAAGGTGGGGACAACCCACCTGGGCGCGCCTGGGGGCAGACACGCCCTGGTGGGTTGTGCCCACCCAGGTGCCCCCCTCTGGTGGTTCTTGGCTCCAGAAATTCTCTTTTATTGTATAAAAATTCCTCACAAAGTTTCGTTCCAATCCGAGAACTTTTATTTCTGCACAAAAACAACACCATGGTAGTTATGCTGAAAACTGCACCAGGCCAGGTTAGTTTAATTCAAATCATGCAAATTAGAGTCCAAAACAAGTGGAAAAGCATTAGGAAAAGTAGATACGGTGGAGACGTATCAATAACCATCTCATACATAAACTCATTATCATAATGAAGGCTATACCACATCATATGAAAACCCTGCAAAACCAAGTTAGACGTCCTCTAATCGGTTTGGCAAATTTTAATTACGTGGTTTCTAGGGTTTCTGGACAAGCCTAGCTACCTACATGCACACCATAAAGTGATAATCCTTGTTGCTAGCTTAACTTTCAGGGTGTGTGAAAGAAGAGACTTAATTAAATATCTCGTTCCCCCACACTAAACTTTGTCTAATACGCTTGACCCCCTAGAAGATCATCCATGTCACCACCCTCTTGCGTTTGCAACAGTTCACTATTCTTGACTACAGTGAAGCCTAAGGAACTGTTAGCATATCATCGACAGTGAGAGCCGAACGATTGTCAGAACCTTGTAAAAAGCAACACCATGCCATCAATGTTCCCACGAGATCTATTTATCCAATGTACTACAATTTTACCTATCCTTTTACCCATGAGGGATTAACAACCCCTCTCTTATGTCGGGTTGCAAGTATTTGTTCTTTGTGTGCATGAGCTGTTTATGTGGTGTTGCGTGGTTCTCCTACTGGTTCGATAACCTTGGTCTCATCACCAAGGGAAATACCTACCATAGTTGTGCTGCATCATCCCTTCCTCTTTGGGGAAATACCGATGTAGTTCAAGCCACATCAATCGTCGCCGGTGAAAGATGAGGACATGGATCCGTGTCGTGAGGGCAACTTCGGCGACGCACTCCGGCCCGACACGACTGCATCCACCATGAGCACGCTCAAAACCTCCATGACCGTGACCGCAATCTCCGATAGGATGGCTGCGACAGCCGAAAGGGCAGATGCTAAAGCAGAGACGGCGGCAAAAACATCTGCGACGGGGATAGCAAATGGTGAGAACATCACAACAGCAGTCTGTTCCTCGGCGGCATGATAAGTTCCACCCAAATCACCGCCCCATACTGCAAATTAGTGCCGCTCAAAGCCATGGAGCACGCAGTATAGCGATGAGCTCAAGGAGCATTTGGCAGCGGAGAAGAAAATCATGGCCGCACACGCAGATGAGGTCACGATGGCTGCCTTGCATGCCGACCTCCAGATCTTGGAGGAGCACCTCACCGCCGAGGCCACCGTCGATGCCTCGCGCACGGACGTCGCCATGCGGTTGGCTGCTTTAAACAACAGTTGTGGTGTTTTCTCGAGGCCATGGCCGGTGCCTTCGACAAATACTACGAGGTGTTTTCTCAGCGTACCCGTGCTTATCTCAACTCCAGATCCAGTAGGTTGGTGCCCAGATCAGCTCATGCAACTCACCACTATGATGAGGGCATCCATGATGTGGAGGCCTCGCCCTCTTCCAAGTTTAGGGAGCCCATCGTCATCAATATCTCCGATGATGAGGAGTAGCTTGTTTTTTAGCTTACTATAAGGCCCTATGTCCAGCTAGCTATGCCGATTAAGCATGTTCAGTTTACCTATTGCATGTGCTGCTCCTTCCTTTCCTTTAGAAATTCTAGTAAATTGCCCTATGTAATGTTACTATGTAATCTGATATTCTAGTATATATGTTCTATATATTGTGCCATGTGGTGTTGAGTTAACTGTTTGGTTCATTTGTTGTGATGTTCAGTTAACTGTTTGGTTCAATTCTGCAATGTGATGTTCAATTCTTGTGGATACAATTATGTATTGTTATGCATAAGATAAATAAATAAAATTTGGATGTACTAAATACGTGAGAAGCATATACAATTGCTATATTTCCAAGTTGTTCTATCGTGCAATGTGGTGCTTAGTTAACTATTTGGTTCATTTGTTGCGGTGTTCAGTTAACTGTTTGGTTCAATTCTCCAGTGCGATGTTCAATTGTAGTGGGTACAATTTTTTATTGTTATGCATGTGAGAAATAAATCAAATTTTGATGTACTAAATACACGAGGAACATATATAATTGCTACATTTCTGCTAGCTCTTGAGCATGTGTTGGTTTTCCCTTGTAGAGGAAAGGGTGATGCAGAAAAGTAGCGTAAGTATTTCCCATAGTTTTTGAGAACCAAGGTATCAATCCAGTAGGAGACTACACGCAAATCCCTCGTACCTGCACAAACAATCTAGAACCTTGCAACAAACGCGATAAAGGGGTTGTCAGTCCCTTCATGGCCACTTGCAAAAGTGAGATCTGATAAAGATAATAAGATAAATATTTTTGGTATATTTTTTGAGGAATTAGCGACAGTGGGAGAGGCTCCCACTGACTTTGTATTACTCACAACATAATAGTTACAAGTGTGTTACAATGGGTTTTAGGCCCCCCGGCCGTAAGTGTTGCAGAAGCAAAACTAGCTGTCCAAATTTACAATGAAGTCAGAGAGAAAAGGATGAACTTTCTCAGGACAGTTATGGATCACCAAACCCAACAGAAGTTTGAACCTAGCCAACCATGCCACGAACGAGCATGGGACCCCCCTGAAATGTTGGTTGTTTCTTTCCATCCACAGGCTCCAAGCAGCAAGCAGGAAGATATCCATGAAAAGTGGCCGACGCCAGCTCTCTCTCCCAGCATGCAACATGGCTAGCCTATTGGTTCCTCCTGGCCAGGTCAGACCAACCTTACTCCAGCATTGTTTGGCAAAAGGGCACTCGAAGAAGAGATGTTCCACGGTTTCCTCTGGTGGGGTTTGGCAGAGCATGCAAGTGTAGTTGCCCCCGGCTACAGCAAAGTGCCGCCTCTTCAGCATGTTCCTGGTGTTCAAACGATCGACCATAAGCAGCCACCCAAACATCTTGAACTTGATCGGGCATTTGGCTTTCCATAGCCAACCAAAGGCCTCATTAGCTTTCACCTGCTTGAAACAGTGGTTGTAGTACTTCTTTCACGAATAACGTCCTAGTTCACAGACCCAAACGTCGGGCGAACCGTATTCCAGACAAACATGCGAGGACCCTTGCTGTATCTCTCTTATCTCCTCCCTAGCCTGGGCCGAAAGAGGCAGACTGAAGATCATGGCTGGATCAGTGGTCCTGAGAACCCTAGCAACGGAGTCATCCTTGTTCAGAGCATAAGAGAAGGCTCGCGGATGCGTGTCCATCAGTGCGGAGCCAGTGTCACTAAACCAGACATCTTTCCAAAACAAAGAGCTGCATCCATCCCCGGGGATGACCCTGGCGACTGTTGGAAATATGCCCTAGAGGCAATAATAAAAGTATTATTATATTTCAATGTTCATGATAATTGTCTTTTATTCATGCTATAACTGTATTATCCGGAAATCGTAATACACGTGTGAATACAAAGACCACAATATGTCCCTAGTGAGCCTCTAGTTGACTAGCTCGTTGTGATCAACAGATAGTCATGGTTTCCTGGCTATGGACATTGGTCGTTGATAACGGGATCACATCATTAGGAGAATGATGTGATGGACAAGACCCAATCCTAAGCATAGCACAAAGATCGTGTAGTTCGTTTGCTAGAGCTTTGCCAATGTCAAGTATCTCTTCCTTTGACCATGAGAGCGTGTAACTCCTAGATACCGTAGGAGTGCTTTGGGTGTATCAAACGTCACAACGTAACTGGGTGACTATAAAGGTGCACTACAGGTATCTCCGAAAGTATCTATTGTTTTATGCGGATCGAGACTGGGATTTGTCACTCCGTATGACGGAGAGGTATCTCTGGGCCCACTCGGTAATGCATCATCATAATGAGCTCAAGGTGACCAAGGTGTTGGCCACGGGATCATGCATTACGGTACGAGTAAAGTGACTTGCCGGTAACGAGACTGAACAAGGTATTGGGATACCAACGATCGAGTCTCGGGCAAGTAACGTACCGATTGACAAAGGGAATTGTATACAGGGTTTGATCGAATCCTCGACATTGTGGTTCAACCGATGAAATCATCGAGGAGCATGTGGGAGCCAACATGGGTATCCAGACCCCGCTGTTGGTTATTGCCCGAGAGTGGTCTCGGTCATGTCTGCATGTCTCCCGAACCCGTAGGGTCTACAGACTTAAGGTTCGGTGACGCTAGGGTTATTAGGAAGACTAGTATGTGACTACCGAATGTTGTTCGGAGTCCCGGATGAGATCCCGGACGTCACGAGGAGTTCCGGAATAGTCCGGAGGTGAAGTTTTATATAAGGGAAGTTGTTATACAGACACCGGAAAGTTTCGGGGGCTTATCGGTATTGTACCGGGGCCACCGGAAGGGTTCTGGGGGTCCACCGGGAGGGGCCACCCCTCCCGGGGGGCCACATGGGGCCTCATGGGATAGCAGCCAGCCCCTGGTGGGCTGGGCGCGCCCCCCACCTTGGGCCCATGCGCCTAGGGTTGGGGGGGGAAACAATAAAGGGGGCGCCCCCCTTGCTTGGGGGGCAAGCCCCCCACCCCTTGGC
>NC_041386.1:537760544-537844384 GCF_002162155.2 Triticum dicoccoides | reverse complement strand
CCAGTCCCCCTTGCCCCTTCCCCTATAAATAGAGGGGTGAGGGGAGGGGTGCACAACACCACAAGTTAAGGCGCAGCCCCTCCCCTCCCCAACACCTCTCCTCCTCCGTACGTGCTCGGCGAAGCCCTGTCGGAGTACTGCTGCACCAACTACACCATGCCGCCGTGCTGCCGTTGGAGCAATCTTCCTCAACCTCTCCTTCCCCCTTGCTGGATCAAGAAGGAGGAGACGTCCCCGTCCCGTACGTGTGTTGAACGCGGAGGTGTTGTCCGTTCAGCACTTGGACATCGGTGATCCGAATCACGTTCGAGTACGACTCCATCATCACCATCCCCTTGGCAAGCTTCCGCTCGTGATCTACAAGTGGTATGTAGATGCAAACTCTCTCCCTTGACTCATTGCTTAGATGAACTCATAGATGGATCTTGGTGAAACTGTAGGAAAAATTTTAATTTTCTGCAACGTTCCCCAACAGTGGCATCATGAGCTAGGTCTATGCGTAGTTCTCTTTGCACGAGTAGAACACAATTTTGTTGTGGGCGTGGATCTTGTCAACTTGCTTGCCCCTACTAGTCTTTTTCTTGCTTCGGCGGTATTGTGGGATGAAGCGGCCCGGACCAACCTTACACGTACGCTTACGTGAGACCGGTTCCACCGATTAACATGCACTAGTTGCATAAGGTGGCTGGCGGGTGTCTGTCTCTCCCACTTTAGTTGGAGCGGATTCGATGAAAAGGGCCCTTATGAAGGGTAAATAGAAGTTGACAAAATCATGTTGTGGTTATTCGTAGGTAAGAAAACGTTCTTGCTAGAACCCAATTGCAGCCACGTAAAAGATGCAACAACAATTAGAGGACGTCTAACTTGTTTTTGCAGCGATTGATCATGTGATGTGATATGGCCAGAAGTTGTGATGTATGAGATCATGTTCTTGTAATAGGATTCACGACTTGCATGTCGATGAGTATGACAACCGGCAGGAGCCATAGGAGTTGTCTTTATTTTTGTATGACCTGCGTGTCATTGAAGAACGCCATGTAACTTACTTTACTTTATTGCTAAACGCGTTAGTCATAGAAGTAGAAGTAGTCGTTGGCGTGACAACTTCATGAAGACACGATGATGGAGATCATGATGATGGAGATCATGGTGTCAAGCCGGTGACAAGATGATCATGGAGCCCCGAAGATGGAGATCAATGGAGCTATATGATATTGGCCATATCATGTCACAACTATATAATTGCATGTGATGTTTATTATGTTTATGCATCTTGTTTACTTAGGACGATGGTAGTAAATAAGATGATCCCTTACAAAATTTCAAGAAGTGTTCTCCCCTAACTGTGCACTGTTGCTACAGTTCGTCGCTTCTAAGAACCACATGATGATCAGGTGTGATGGATTCTTACGTTCACATACAACGGGTGTAAGACAGTTTTACACAGCGAAAACACTTAGGGTTAACTTGACGAGCCTAGCATGTGCAGACATGGCCTCGGAACACGGAGACCGAAAGGTCGAACACGAGTCGTATGGAAGATACGATCAACATGAAGATGTTCACCGACGATGACTAGTCCGTCTCACGTGATGATCGGACACGGGCTAGTCGACTCGGATCGTGTAACACTTAGATGACCAGAGGGATGTCTAATCTGAGTGGGAGTTCATAATTTGATTAGAACTTAATTATCATGAACTTAGTCTAAAACCTTTGCAAATATGTCTTGTAGATCAAATGGCCAACGCTCATGTCAACATGAACTTCAACGCGTTCCTAGAGAAAACCAAGCTGAAAGATGATGGCAGCAACTATACGGACTGGGTCCGGAACCTGAGGATCATCCTCATAGCTGCCAGGAAACAATATGTCCTAGAAGGACCGCTAGGTGACGCTCCCGTCCCAGAGAACCAATACATTATGAATGCTTGGCAAACTCGTGCTGATGATTACTCCCTCGTTCAGTGCGGCATGCTTTACAGCTTAGAACCGAGGCTCCAAAAGCGTTTTGAGCATCACGGAGCATATGAGATGTTCGTAGAGCTGAAACTAGTTTTCCAAGCTCACGCCCGGGTCGAGAGATATGATGTCTCCGACAAGGTCTAGAGTTGTAAGATGGAGGAAAACAGTTCTGTCAGTCAGCACATCCTGAAGATGTCTGGGTTGCACAACCGTATGACCCAGCTGAACATTAACCTCCCAGATGAGGCGGTCATTGACAGAATCCTCCAGTCGCTCCCACCAAGCTACAAGAGCTTTGTGATGAACTACAACATGCAGGGGATGGAAAAGACCATTCCTGAAGTGTTCTCGATGCTGAAGTCAGCAGAGGCTGAAATCAAGAAAGAACATCAAGTGTTGATGGTCAATAAGACCACTAAGTTCAAGAAGGGCAAGGGTAAGAAGAACTTCAAGAAGGACGGCAAGGAGGTTGCCGCGCCCGGTAAGCCAGTTGCCGGGAAGAAGTCAAAGAATGAACCCAAGCCTGAGACTGAGTGCTTTTATTGCAAGGGGAAGGGTCACTGGAAGCGGAACTGCCCCAAATACTTAGCGGATAAGAAGGCCGGCAACACCAAAGGTATATTTGATATACATGTAATTGATGTGTACCTTACCAGTACTCGTAGTAACTCCTGGGTATTTGATACCGGTGCCGTTGCTCATATTTGTAACTCACAGCAGGAGCTGCGGAATAAACGGAGACTAGCGAAGGACGAGGTGACGATGCGCGTCGGGAATGGTTCCAGAGTCGATGTGATCGCCGTCGGCACGCTGCCTCTACATTTACCTACGGGATTAGTTTTGAACCTTAATAATTGTTATTTAGTGCCAAGTTTGAGCATGAACATTGTATCTGGATCTCGTTTAATACGAGATGGCTACTCATTTAAGTCTGAGAATAATGGTTGTTCGATTTATATGAGAGATATGTTTTATGGTCATGCTCCGATGGTCAATGGTTTATTCTTAATGAATCTCGAGCGTAATATTACACATGTTCATAGTGTAGATGCCAAAAGATGTAAAGTTGATAATGATAGTCCCACATACTTGTGGCACTGCCGCCTTGGTCACATTGGTGTGAAGCGCATGAAGAAGCTCCATGCTGATGGACTTTTGGAGTCTCTTGATTATGAATCATTTGACACATGCGAACCATGCCTCATGGGAAAAATGACCAAGACTCCGTTCTCCGGAACAATGGAGCGAGCAACCAACTTGTTGGAAATCATACATACCGATGTGTGCGGTCCAATGAGCGTTGAGGCTCGCGGAGGATATCGTTATGTTCTCACTCTCACTGATGACTTAAGTAGATATGGGTATGTCTACTTAATGAAACACAAGTCTGAGACCTTTGAAAAGTTCAAGGAATTTCAGAATGAGGTGGAGAATCAACGTGACCGAAAGATAAAGTTCCTACGATCAGATCATGGAGGAGAATATTTAAGTCACGAATTTGGCACACACTTAAGGAAATGTGGAATCGTTTCACAACTCACGCCGCCTGGAACACCTCAGCGAAACGGTGTGTCCGAACGTCGTAATCGCACTCTATTAGATATGGTGCGGTCTATGATGTCTCTTACCGATTTATCGCTATCATTTTGGGGATACGCTCTAGAGACAGCTACATTCACTTTAAATAGGGCACCGTCTAAATCCGTTGAGACGACACCGTATGAATTATGGTTTGGGAAGAAACCTAAGCTGTCGTTTCTAAAAGTTTGGGGATGCGATGCTTATGTCAAGAAACTTCAACCTGAAAAGCTCGAACCCAAGTCGGAAAAATGCGTCTTCATAGGATACCCTAAGGAAACTGTAGGGTATACCTTCTACTTAAGATCCGAGGGCAAGATCTTTGTTGCCAAGAACGGATGCTTTCTGGAAAAAGAGTTTCTCTCGAAAGAAGTAAGTGGGAGGAAAGTAGAACTCGATGAAGTACTACCTCTCGAACGGGAAAGTGGTGCAGCTCAGGAAAATGTTCCTGTGAGGCCCACACCAACCGAAGAGGAAAACAATGATGATGATCAAGGTACTTCGGATCAAGTTGCTGCTGAACTTCGTAGGTCCACAAGGACACGTTCCGCACCAGAGTGGTACGGCAACCCTGTCCTAGAAATCATGTTGTTAGACAACGGTGAACCTTCGAACTATGAAGAAGCGATGGCGGGCCCAGATTCCAACAAATGGCTTGAAGCCATGAAATCCGAGATAGAATCCATGTATGAAAACAAAGTATGGACTTTGACAGACTTGCCCGATGATCGGCGAGCGATAGAAAACAAATGGATCTTTAAGAAGAAGACGGACGCGGATGGCAATGTTACCATCTATAAAGCTCGACTTGTCGCTAAGGGTTATCGACAAGTTCAAGGGATTGACTACGATGAGACTTTCTCTCCCGTAGCGAAGCTTAAGTCCGTCCGAATCATGTTAGCAATTGCCGCATACTATGATTATGAGATATGGCAGATGGACGTCAAAACGGCATTCCTTAACGGGCATCTTAAGGAAGAGCTGTATATGATGCAGCCGGAAGGTTTTGTCGATCCTAAGAACGCTAACAAAGTATGCAAGCTCCAGCGATCCATTTATGGGCTGGTGCAAGCATCTCGGAGTTGGAATATTCGCTTTGATGAGATGATCAAAGCGTTTGGGTTTATGCAGACTTATGGAGAAGCCTGCATTTACAAGAAAGTGAGTGGGAGCTCTGTAGCATTTCTCATATTATATGTGGATGACATACTCTTGATGGGAAATAATATAGAATTTCTGGACAGCATTAAGGCCTACTTGAACAAATGTTTTTCAATGAAGGACCTTGGAGAAGCTGCTTATATATTAGGCATCAAGATCTATAGAGATAGATCAAGACGCCTCATAGGTCTTTCACAAAGCACATACCTTGATAAGATTTTGAAAAGGTTCAAAATGGATGAGTCCAAGAAAGGGTTCTTGCCTATGTTACAAGGTGTGAGATTGAGCTCAGCTCAGTCACCGACCACGGCAAAAGATAAAGAAGAGATGAGTGTCATCCCCTATGCTTCAACCATAGGATCTATTATGTATGCCATGTTGTGTACCAGACCTGATGTAAACCTTGCCGTAAGTTTGGTAGCAAGATACCAGAGTAATCCCGGCAAGGAACACTGGACAGCGGTCAAGAATATCCTGAAGTACCTGAAAAGGACAAAGGACATGTTTCTCGTTTATGGAGGAGACGAAGAGCTCGTCGTAAAGGGTTACGTCGACGCTAGCTTCGACTCAGATCCGGATGACTCTAAGTCGCAAACCGGATACGTGTATATGTTGAATGGTGGAGCAGTAAGCTGGTGCAGCTGCAAGCAGAGCGTGGTGGCGGGATCTACGTGTGAAGCGGAATACATGGCAGCCTCGGAGGCAGCGCATGAAGCGATTTGGGTGAAGGAATTCATCACCGACCTAGGAGTCATACCCAATGTGTCGGGGCCAATCAAACTCTTCTATGACAACACTGGAGCCATTGCCCTTGCCAAGGATCCCAGGTTTCACAAGAAGACCAGGCACATCAAGCGTCGTTTCAACTCCATCTGTGAAAATGTTCAAGATGGAGACATAGAAATTTGCAAAGTACATACGGATCTGAATGTCGCAGATCCGTTGACTAAACCTCTCTCGCGAGCAAAACATGATCAACACCAGAACTCTATGGGTGTTCGATTCATCACAATGTAACTAGATTGGTGACTCTAGTGCAAGTGGGAGACTGTTGGAAATATGCCCTAGAGGCAATAATAAAAGTATTATTATATTTCAATGTTCATGATAATTGTCTTTTATTCATGCTATAACTGTATTATCCGGAAATCGTAATACACGTGTGAATACAAAGACCACAATATGTCCCTAGTGAGCCTCTAGTTGACTAGCTCGTTGTGATCAACAGATAGTCATGGTTTCCTGGCTATGGACATTGGATGTCGTTGATAACGGGATCACATCATTAGGAGAATGATGTGATGGACAAGACCCAATCCTAAGCATAGCACAAAGATCATGTAGTTCGTTTGCTAGAGCTTTGCCAATGTCAAGTATCTCTTCCTTTGACCATGAGAGCGTGTAACTCCTGGATACCGTAGGAGTGCTTTGGGTGTATCAAACGTCACAACGTAACTGGGTGACTATAAAGGTGCACTACAGGTATCTCTGAAAGTATCTATTGTTTTGTGCGGATCGAGACTGGGATTTGTCACTCCGTATGACGGAGAGGTATCTCTGGGCCCACTCAGTAATGCATCATCATAATGAGCTCAAGGTGACCAAGGTGTTGGCCATGGGATCATGCATTACGGTACGAGTAAAGTGACTTGCCGGTAACGTGACTGAACAAGGTATTGGGATACCAACGATCGAGTCTCGGGCAAGTAACGTACCGATTGACAAAGGGAATTGTATACAGGGTTTGATCGAATCCTCGACATCGTGGTTCAACCGATGAAATCATCGAGGAGCATGTGGGAGCCAACATGGGTATCCAGACCCCGCTCTTGGTTATTGCCCGAGAGTGGTCTCGGTCATGTCTGCATGTCTCCCGAACCCGTAGGGTCTACACACTTAAGGTTCGGTGACGCTAGGGTTATTAGGAAGACTAGTATGTGACTACCGAATGTTGTTCGGAGTCCCGGATGAGATCCCGGACGTCACGAGGAGTTCCGGAATAGTCCGGAGGTGAAGTTTTATATAAGGGAAGTTGTTATACAGACACCGGAAAGTTTCGGGGGCTTATCGGTATTGTACCGGGGCCACCGGAAGGGTTCCGGGGGTCCACCGGGAGGGGCCACCCCTCCCGGGGGGCCACACGGGGCCGCATGGGATAGCAGCCAGCCCCTGGTGGGCTGGGCGCGCCCCCCACCTTGGGCCCATGCGCCTAGGGTTGGGGGGAAACCCTAAAGGGGGCGCCCCCCTTGCTTGGGGGGCAAGCCCCCCACCCCTTGGCCGCCCCCCCCCCCCTAGGGTTTTCCCTAGAGGGCCGGCCCCCCTTGCCCCTTCCCCTATAAATAGAGGGGTGAGGGGAGGGCTGCACAACACCACAAGTTAAGGCGCAGCCCCTCCCCTTCCCAACACCTCTCCTCCTCCGTACGTGCTCGGCGAAGCCCTGTCGGAGTACTGCTGCACCAACTACACCACGCCGTCGTGCTGCCGTTGGAGCAATCTTCCTCAACCTCTCCTTCCCCCTTGCTGGATCAAGAAGGAGGAGACGTCCCCGTCCCGTACGTGTGTTGAACGCGGAGGTGCTGTCCATTCAGCACTTGGACATCGGTGATCCGAATCACGTTCGAGTACGACTCCATCATCACCATCCCCTTGGCAAGCTTCCGCTCGAGATCTACAAGTGGTATGTAGATGCAAACTCTCTCCCTTGACTCGTTCCTTAGATGAACTCATAGATGGATCTTGGTGAAACCGTAGGAAAAATTTTAATTTTCTGCAACGTTCCCCAACAGCGACCCCACGGAAGGTTCCACTGAGCTGCATTACGTCTTTCCACCAGAAGGAACCCATTAGCTCAGTGGCGTGCGGCACCTTGTTCGGGTAGTACGCCTCCCAGACTAGATGAACCCAGGGCACATCCTCACGATTGTAGAACTTGAATAAGTACTTTAGGAGAAGCGCGGCATTTTGTATCTTGATATCAATAACACCGAGGCCACCACACCATTTGGGTCGACAGACAAGCTCCTAGGCAGCAAGGGAGTTGGCTTTGATCCCA
Organism: Triticum dicoccoides; assembly: GCF_002162155.2. Classification (NCBI taxonomy): domain Eukaryota; kingdom Viridiplantae; phylum Streptophyta; class Magnoliopsida; order Poales; family Poaceae; genus Triticum; species Triticum dicoccoides. The sequence continues at coordinate 537,836,628 of NC_041386.1, read as the reverse complement.
TCGTCAGAATTTTTTGCCCAGAGGCAGTAGCGGCGCAGTTTGTCAAGGTGCTCAACCACTTTAGGGTGCAGCTTGATCGTGCACATTGCATAGATCAGCATGGAGGTGATCACCGAATTGACCAGCGTCAATTTGGCCCCCGACGACATCAGCGATAGGGCAGTGGATGTTTTCCTCTCAACCGAATGTACCAATGGCATGAGATCAAGAACACTTGGCCTAGTCGTCCCCATGGGGAGACCAAGGTAAGTGAACGGCAGGGTGCCAACAGAGCAGCCAAACATCCCTGCCAACCCATTAGCATGCTGGTGATCGGCATTAATGGGTATGAGGGTCGATTTATGGAAGTTGATCTTGAGTCCCACTGAGGCCGCATAATCCTCCAAAATAAGTTTCATGCGGGCGGCCTGTGTGGGACAAGCTTGCATAACCAGGATTGTGTCATCAGCGTATTGCACCACCGGGAAGTCACCCGCATTTTCACGAGGAATAGGAAGCTCCAGCAAACCCTGAGTGTACGCGTCATTGATGGCAGCTTGGAGTAGATCAACCGCAAGGACAAAGATCATTGGTGAGAGAGGGTCACCCTGTCTCACGCCACACTTGCATTTGAATTTCCGACCAGGAACACCATTTAAGAGAACTGACGAAACTCCCGAGCCAAAGATCGTTTCCATCCAGCCTAGCCACCTATCATCAAAACCCATGTGTTTCATAATATCCAGCATGGGGGCATGTTCAATCGTATCAAAGGCCCTGGCAAAATCAAGCTTAAGTAATACAATCTCTCTCCCAGATGCGTGGCATTGATGAATATATTCGTACGACCACGCGAGACAATCCTGGATGGTCCTACCTTTGATAAATCCATATTGGTTCCCGTGTATGATTTTTAGAATGACTTTCTGCAGCCGGTTCGCCAAGATCTTTGTAATGATTTTCAGACAACAATTCAGTAAGGTAATTGGTCTGAAATCATTAGCCGTTTCCGGAGAGGATATTTTTGGAATCAGGGTGATATATCCCTCACTAATGCTAGTGATGTCAAGTCCCCCAGCATGGAAAGCGTGACAGAGGTCATAGAAATCTGACTTGATGATTTGTCAGCACTTCTTAACAAAGCAACCATTAAAACCATCCGGGCCGGGGGCTCTGTCATTCGGCATTTCCTTAACAACAGCATCTATTTCATCAGTAGAGAAGGGCGCACTCAGTTGGTCCAGCCCATCAATCCTGCGGATGATCCTAGAGAGATCAAATTTCATGCTGGTAGGTTTAGAAAAACCCAAACGATCCTTGTATGTATTGAACAGGACCCCCTCTTTGCCAGCATGATCATGAATTTCGACCTCCCCAACTCTAAGCATGGCAATGGCATTGTGCCTATACCTCTCCGTGGCCAATGACTGAAAGAGCTTAGTATTTTCGTCAGCAAAGCGAAAATACCTAATAGTACATCTCTTTCGCCAATACTCATTCTGGTATTTGAGCAGGGCCTGTAAGTGGGTTTTCAATATCTCCCTGAAGTTTGACTCCTGGACATATAAAGGTCGTTTGTCCTCAAGGGTGTCCATGATGGCTAGAGTCTCATTACTGTTTTGAATCAGAACTTTGAGTTTCGAGACACCCTTGCTCCATCGCTTGAGATTATTCTCAAGTTTTTTAGTTTTTTACATATTCGCGCCGCGGCATTGGGTGTGTGACATGTTTTAGACCATGAGCTAGCAACAACCTCCATGAACCCATCATGATTAGTCCAGAAATTCTCAAACCGGAAAAGCTTGGATCGGGGGACACTTGATTCAATTGTGACCACGCACGGAATGTGATCGGACACTGGTTTTCCCAGAGGCAGGACCATTGTGTTTGGATAGGAGGTGGTCCAACAAGAGGATGAGAAGAACCAATCCAACTGTTCGAGCAGAGGATCATCCTGCATATTACTCCAGGTAAATGCTCGGCCTTTCACAGGTAATTCCATGAGTGATTGTGCACGGATGAGCTCGTTAAATAACAACATGTCCGCAGCATCACCCCCAGGTTTGTTTCTGTTATTCGTGGATCGAATAAAGTTGCAGTCGCCAAGAATTAGCCAATTTTCATCGTCAGGGATATTCAAATAAAAAAGCCAGTTTGTAAAATCCACTCTACGCTGACCAGAGCAGGGGCCATAGACATTAACCAGCTTCCACGAGTCATTCGACTGCGTGGCCACAAAAGAAATCCCGATGGCAAAAAAATCCACAAACCAAGACGTGCCCGTAAACACAGTACTATTCCAAATGACAATGATGCCACCAGAGGCACCCACTGATGGCGCAAAAACAAATTTATCGAAGCGCTTAGGGCAGAAAGTCTTAATAAAGGCAATATTGAAGGATTCATGTTTAGTTTCCTGGATACATAGCACAGAACAACCGCTAGTATCGATCGCATTCCTAATAGCCAAAAGTTTTGCATCAGAGTTTATGCCTCTGATGTTCCACGAGAGCACATTCCACGATTTATTCATCGGAAGGGAAGACTTCAGTCTTCATCCGCTCCCGACGAGCGCTGGTCATCCAGTAGCTTCTCACGGGAGAGGGCTTCAGGGGCAATTCCACAATTTCTTCCCATCCATTGAAGATCCTCGATCAGAGTTGGCGGGGGGCAGGCAGCATTGGGCACCTGCACAGGAGCAGCAGCCAAAGAAACAACATTGACAAAAGGAATCTCACGTGGTTTCACCCGTGACTTGGAACGCTTTGTGTCTGTATCATGGTTGATTTTGAAACCGTCATACTTGTTGGATCGATTGCTCCGTCTGACAGTAGTGGTGTCCAAAGGCACTAACACATTGCGGTGTTGAGTAGCCACAGAAGAGGATGCAAGCACCTGAAGTGCAGTAGGCTGGTCTGATGAAGGCACTATCAGAGATTCTACTTCTGCCGGGACGAGCTGCGTGACCGCCTTGAGGCCAGGAGAGTGTTCAGGCAAATTCCAAGTCGCAGCAATCAATCGAGCCCTGGGTTCAAGCGATAGCATAAACGATGGAACAACAATTGTCCCCCACTGAATTGCAGTAGCAAAGATCCTTGAGAAAATGTCAGGTTCAGGCACCATACACTCAATCCAAGCTGCAGCAGCAGCATTAAGATGATTCTGAATACTCTGAAAAGGGTTTAGGGGTAACATCACAGGAGAAGTATGTTGAAGGGTGATAGCTGGTGTATATATACGCTTGAGCATACCCCCAATCCAAAGCAAGAACTCATGATCAACTGGAACCTGAAGAAAAACAGAACTTCCCCCAGCCCTGACGAACTCCAACCTAGCTGCATGGTTGCCATTCACAAATCCATCAGCCAGAGCTTCTACTGCCTGAAACTCCGAATCAGATGACCAAATGTCAGATAGATTATCCTGCACATTATGCTCCGGAACCACACCATCCATGAGAGACGGACCATCATACTGAAAGAAGGTCCTGAAACTGAACCCAGTGTAAGGTGGAGGGATCACAGGCCACACGCCCCACCCATTTTCCTGAACATCCTGAGCAGGTTCCAGGGCATTCCAGGCAGCCTCATTCAAAGCATCCTGAGCTGCCATCTCGTCAATTCGTGCTTGCTGCATGAGGGTGTAGTAAGGAAGCTGATATGGATGTGGAGATGCATTCAAAAGTGGGGGAACATCTTCGTTACCAACCAAGTTTGGAATAGTGTTTCTACCATTCAGAACATAGACAGGCACCGACCACGAGCGAGCAAGACCTGGCAGTAAACCAACCCTGGTAATCACAAGACTATGTGGCACCTCAGCAACATCCTTGATATGACATTTAACAAGGATTCTAGCCTTGTTCTGTCCCGGACGGGGCCAGGCAAGCATCTTCCCAAAGTGTGAGACAGCCTTATGGACATAATGCTCAGTTTGATAGTCCATTGGAAAAGCGAGAAACATGACCCAAACTTCATATTCAAAGGCAGGCATGCGCATATTGATACTCTCGTCATGTGGAACTAGGGAGAAAGTGGAATCATCGGTCAAAGCATGTGGTCCTTCTCTAATGGCAGCATCCCTACTCTCCATATCCGCAAACACAACACACCCGATCCCCAGTGGGTAAACAAAATCATCTAGCAGTTCATACTCTAAATCTCCAACGATAATGCGACAGACCTCAGCTAGCCAGAACTCCTTCTGATGATCAGGGACTGGAGGGTGGACGGAAACAATGGCATACCTATCGTGATTTAGAGGCGGATCATCCACCACCATAACTTGACGTTGGACCCGGTGAGCAGGCCCGTGATCGAAGGTGGATCCATCCGGAGCGAAGGCAAACGGGCTCACGGGGAAGTTCGCCATGGCAGATGGAGCCGAGAGCTGCGGTGGCTTGAGAGATTTCACCGGAGTAGGAGGTGGTGGATTCTTGCTCACGGTCGATGGTGAGGGCGTGGGTGTAGAACTCGAGGAGAGCGTCGTTTCACCCGATTGGGGTTTTTGGCAGGCAGAATTGACTACACCCTGACCGGGTAGGCGTATCGTCAAGCAATGGGGGTTAGCCACGTCCGCGTGGTGCGGGATTATCTGTTTCTGTTTCCATATGCAACCCCCTTGCGGATCCCTAACAACACGGGCCATACCAACATCCACAGGTTTACCAACCGCAGGTTCATCCGCAGCAGCCCGAGGCAAGATCCTCTCCGATTGTGTTAGATTTTTTATTTTCCAAGCACAGCGAGGGAGAAAAGCACAAGTCGTAAGCTTGCGTGACTTGTGGCCCAGTCGAAAGCAGAGAGAACAGCGACGAAGCCCCGGACAAAGCCTAGTCATGTGGTCAACCGCAGAACATGCATTACACAGAAAGCCCAAAGGGTCCGGGCCCACTTTGCATGGCACATGCTTATGATCATCAGTACGTGTAGTCAAGCAGGCGCAGGCGCCAGAGTCATCTCCACAGAGCTGACAGAAAACCCTAGTGCAAACATCATCAACATGGCCAAGACGATCACAGAGAGAACAATGCAAAAGCCTTTTGTAAATGTATTCCTTGGTGGGGACTGACGAAATTTGCACCAGAAGCTTAACATTATCATTATCATATCCAGCCTGCCAGCAATCCAGAACAGAAAAAAGTTTCTCATCCGGAATAGAATCCCATAAGCCCACAATATATCCTACCCCCTGAAAATATGGCAACCTTCTAGGAATATCGGGAACAATAGGTAAAGGTATGGAACCAATCCGAAAAGAATCCGAAGAAATAAATGGCAACAGAAATTGGCAAGTTGAAGGGAAAATAATATAATGGTGAATAGACCCGGGGCCATAGGTTTCACTAGTGGCTTCTCTCAAGATAGCATATTCTACGGTGGGTGAACAAATTACTGTCGAGCAATTGATAGAAAAGCGCATAGTTATGAGAATATCTAGGCATGATCATGTATATAGGCATCACGTCCATGACAAGTAGACCGAAACGATTCTACATCTACTACTATTACTCCACACATCGACCGCTATCCAGCATGCATCTAGAGTATTAAGTTCATAAGAACAGAGTAACACATTAGGCAAGATGACATGATGTAGAGGGCTAAACTCAAGCAATATGATATAAACCCCATCTTTTTATCCTCGATGGCAACAATACAATGTGTGCCTTGCTGCCCCTGCTGTCACTATGAAAGGGCACCGCAAGATTGAACCCAAAGCTAAACACTTCTCCCAATGCAAGAAAGATCAATCTAGTAGGCCAAACCAAACTGATAATTCGAAGAGACTTGCAAAGATATTTAAATCATGCATATAAGAATTCAAAGAAGAATCAAATATTGTTCATAGATAATCTTGATCATAAACCCACAATTCATCGGATCTCAACAAACACACCGCAAAACGAATTACATCGAATAGATCTCCAAGAGAATCGAGGAGAACTTTGTATTGAGATCCAAAGAGAGAGAAGAAGCCATCTAGCTAATAACTATGGACCAGAAGGTCCGTGGTAAACTACTCACACATCATCGGAGAGGCTATGGTGTTGATGTAGAAGCCCTCCGTGATCGATCCCCCCTCCACTGGAGCACCGGAAAAGGCCCCAATATGGGATCTCACGGGTACAGAAGGTTGCGGCGGTGGCAATAGGGTTTTTTGGTGCTCCTGGATGTTTTCAGGGTATATGAGTATATATAGGCGAAAGAAGTAGGTTGGTGGAGCCGCGAGGGGCCCACGAGGGTGGGGGGCACGCCCACCCCCTTGGGGCACGTGCTCCTGCCTCGTGGCTTCCTCGCTGCTTGCTTGACATCCACTCCAAGTCTCCTGGATTGCGTTTGTTCCAAAAACGATCCTCGTGAAGGTTTCATTCCGTTTGGATTCCGTTTGATATTCCTTTTCTGCGAAACACTGAAATAGGCAAAAAACAACAATTTGCACTGGGCCTTCGTTTAATAGGTTAGTCCCAAAAATAATATAAAAGTGCATAATAAAGTCCATTAAACATCCAAAACAGATAATATAATAGCATGGAACCATAAAATATTATAGATACGTTGGAGACGTATCAAGCATCCCCAAGCTTAATTCCTGCTCGTCCACGAGTAGGTAAATGATAAAAACAGAATTTTTGATGTGGAATGCTACCTAACATAATTTTCAAAGTAATTCTCTTTATTGTGGCATGAATGTTCATATCCGAAATATTCAAGATAAAAGTTTAATATTGGCATAAAAATAATAATAGTTCAAGCATACTAACTAAGCAATTATGTCTTCTCAAAATAACATGGCCAAAGAAAGCTTATCCCTACAAAATCATATAGTTTGGCTATGCTTCATTTTCGTCACACAAAAATGCTCTCATCATGCACAACCCCGATGACAAGCCAAGCAATTGTTTCATACTTTAGTAATCTCAAACTATTTTCAACTTTCACGCAATACATGAGTGTGAGCCATGGACATAGCACTATGGGTGGAATAGAATATAATGATGGGGGTTGTGTGGAGAACACAAAAAGGAGAAAGTCTCACATTGACGCGGCTAATCAATGGGCTAGGGAGATTCCCATCAATTGATGTCAATGCAAGGAGTAGGGATTGCCATGCAACGGATGCACTAGAGCTATAAATGTATGAAAGCTCAACAAAAGAAACTAAGTGGGTGTGCATCCAACTTGCTTGTGCACGAAGACCTAGGGCATTTGAGGAAGCCCATTATTGGAATATACAAGCCAAGTTCTATAATGAAAAATTCCCACTAGTATATGAAAGTGACAAAGTAAGAGACTCTCTATCATAAAGATCATGGTGCTACTTTGAAGCACAAGTGTGGAGAAAAGGATAGTAGCATTGCCCCTTTTATTTCTTTTCTCTATCTTTTTTTAGACTTGCTCTATTAATGATGATCATCACACTTCTATTTATTTACAACTCAATGATTACAACTCGATACTAGAACAAAATATGACTATATGAGTGCCTCCGGCGGTGTACCGGGATGGGCAATGAATCAAGAGTGACATGTATGATAAATTATGCATGGTGGCTTTGCCACAAATACGATGTCAACTACATGATCATGCAAGGCAATATGACAATGATGAAGCGTGTCATAATAAATGAAACAGTGGAAAGTTGCATAGCAATATATCTCGGAATGGCTATGGAAATGCCATGATAGGTAGGTATGGTGGCTGTTTTGAGGAAGATATAAGGAGGTTTATGTGTGATAGATCATATCATATCATGGGGGTTGGATGCATGGGCGAAGTTTGCACTGACTCTCAAGGTGAGAAAGGGCAATGCACGGTACCTAAGAGGCTAGCAATGATGGAAAAATGAGAGTGTGTATAATCCATGGACTCAACATTAGTCATAAAGAACACACATACTTATTGCAAAAACCTACAAGTCATCAACAACCAAGCATTATGCGCATGCTCCTAGGGGGATAGATTGGTAGGAAAAGACCATCGCTCGTCCCCGACCGCCAGTCATAAGGATGACAATCAAAGAACATCTCATGTTTCAAATTTGTCACACAACGGTCACCATACGTGCATGCTACGGGACTTGCAAACTTCAACACAAGTATTTCTCAAATTCACAACTACTCAACTAGCAGGACTCTAATATTACCATCTTTATATCTCAAAACAATCATCAAGTATCAAACTTCCCGTAGTATTCAATGCACTTTTTATGGAAGTTTTTATTATACCCATCTTGGATGCCTATCATATTAGGACTAATTTTATAGCCAAAGAAAATTACCATGCTGTTCTAAAAGACTCTCAAAATGATATAAGTGAAGTATTAGAGATCAATAATTTCTATAAAATAAAACCACCACCGTGCTCTAAAAAGATATAAGTGAAGCACTAGAGCAAAATTATCTAGCTCAAAAGATATAAGTGAAGCACATAGAGTATTCTAATAAATTCCAATTCATGTGTGCCTCTCCAAAAGGTGTGTACAGCAAGGATGACTGTGGTAAGCTAATAAGGAAAGACTCAAATCATACAATACGCTCCAAGCAAAACACATATCATGTGGGGAATAAAAATATAGTTGCAAGTAAGTTACCGATGGACGAAGACGAAAGAGGGGATGCCTTCCGGGGCATCCCCAAGCTTAGGCTTTTGGTTGTACTTGAATCTTACCTTGGGGTGCCATGGGCATCCCCAAGCTTAGGCTCTTTCCACTTCTTATTCCAAATCCATCAAATCTTTACCCAAAACTTGAAAACTTCACAACACAAAACTCAACAGAAAATCTCATGAGCTCCGTTAGTATAAGAAAACAAACCACCACTTCAAGGTACTGTAATGAACTCATTATTTATTTATATTGGTGTTAAACCTACTGTATTTCAACTTCTCTATGGTTCATACCCCCCGATACTAGCCATAGATTCATCAAAATAAGCAAACAACACACGAAAAACAGAATCTGTCAAAAACAGAACAGTCTGTAGTAATATGTAGGTTTAGAATACTTCAGTAACTCCAAAACTCCTACAAAATTAGGAAGACCTAAATAATTTGTATATTGATCTACTGCAGTTGGAATTGGTATTTTATATCTCTCTGCTTAAAAATGAAAATTATTCTCGTGAGCGCATACTTTCTGTTTTTTTCAGCAAGATCAAACAACTATCATCCAAGAAGATCCTAAAGGCTTTACTTGGCACAAACACTAATTAAAACATAAAAAACACAATAATAACAGAGTATAGATGATTTATTTATTAATAAACAGGAACAAAAATCAAGAAACAAAAATAAAATTGGGTTGCCTCCCAACAAGCGCTATCGTTTAACGCCCCTATCTAGGCATAAAAACAAGAATAGACCTAGGTATTGTCATCTTTGGTATGCAATCCATATGTGGCTATCATAATAGATTCATAAGGTAATTTAATTTTATTCCTAGGAAAGTGTTCCATGCCTTTCCTTAATGTAAATTTGAATCTAATATTTCCTTCTTTCATATCAATAATTGCACCAATCGTTCTAAGGAAAGGTCTACCAAGAATAATTGGACATGTAGGATTGCAATCTATATCAAGAACAATGAAATCTACGGGCACATAATTCCTATTTGCAACAATAAAAACATCATTAATCCTTCCCATAGGTTTCTTAATAGGGGAATCTGCAAGATGCAAATTTAAAGAACAATCATCAAATTCATGGAAACCTAAGACATCACACAAAGTTTTTGGGATCGTGGAAACACTAGCACCCAAATCACACAAAGCATAGCATTCATGATCTTTAATTTTAATTTTAATAGTAGGTTCCCACTCATCATAAATTTTTCTAGGGATAGAAACTTCTAATTCAAGCTTTTCTTCATAGGATTGCATTAAAGCATCAACGATATGTTTGGTAAAAGCTTTGTTTTGACTATAAGCATGAGGAGAATTTAACACGGATTGCAACAAGGAAATACAATCTATCAAAGAACAATTATCATAATTAAATTCCTTGAAATCCAAAATAGTGGGTTCATTGCTATGTAAAGTTTTGACATCTCTAATCCCACTTTTATCAATTTTTGCATCAAGATCTAAAAACTCCGAATCATTGGGACGCCTTTTAACTAAAGTTGTCTCATCTCCAGCCCCATATTTATCAAGATACATATTGTAAAACAAATATTTAATAGGATACACATCAATCACTTTTAGATCTTCATCGTTATTATCTTGAAAACTAGAAGAACACTCTTTTACAAAGCAATCCTTTTTAGCACGCAACCTAGTGGTTCTTTCCTTGCACTCATCAATGGAAATTCTCATGGCTTTGAGAGACTTGTTGATATCATGGTTAGGTGGAATATATCTAAGTATCAAAGAATCAACATGAAGAGAAATTCTATCCACGTTCCTAGCCAACTCATCAATCTTAGGCAATTTTTCTTCAAGCAAAGCATTGAAATTCTTTTGATAAATCATAAATTCTTTAACACTAGTCTCAAAATCAGAGGGCATCTTATTAAAATTTCCATAAGAGTTGTTGTAGGAATTACCATAATTATTAGAGGAATTACTAGGGAACGTCCTAGAATTAAAATTTCCTCTATATGTGTTGTTACCAAAATTGTTCCTACCAACAAAATTCACACCATAGATTCATTATTATTCTCAATCAAAGTATACAAAGGCATATCATTAGGGTCAGAAGAAACTCTCTTATTAGCAAACAATTTCATAAGTTCATCCATCTTTCCACTCAAAACATTAATCTCTTCTATCGCATGAACCTTTTTACCAGTAGATCTTTCGGTGTGCCATTGAGAATAATTAACCATAATAATATCTAGGAGTTTAGTAGCTTATCCTAAAGTGATTTCCATAAAAGTGCCTCCCGCGGCCGAATCCAAAAGATTTCTAGAAGCAAAATTCAACCCAACATAAATTTTTTGTATAATCATCCATAAATTCAAACCATGTGTAGGGCAATTACGTGTCATTAATTTCATCCTCTCCCAAGATTGTGAAACATGCTCATGATCAAGTTGCTTAAAATTCATAATATCGTTTCTAAGAGAGATGATCTTAGCGGGAGGAAAATACTTAGAGATAAAAGCATCTTTGGACTTATTCCAAGAATCAATACTATTTTTAGGCAAAGAGGAAAATCAAGTTTTAGCACGATCTCTAAGTGAAAAAGGAAATAGCTCCAATTTAACAATATCGCTATCCACATCTTTCTTCTTTTGCATATCACACAATCAACAAAGTTGTTTAGATGGGTAGCGGCATCTTCACTAGGAAGGCCAGCAAATTGATCTTTCATGACAAGATTCAGCAAAGCGGTATTAATTTCACAAGATTCGGCATCGTTAAGAGGAACAATCAGAGTGCTAATAAAATCATTATTGTTGGTATTGGAAAAGTCACACAATTTAGTATTGTCTTGAGCCATCGCGACAAACAATCCAACACACAAGCACACAAGAAGCAAGTGAAAAGATACGAACGGAAAAAGAAGGGCGAATAAAACGGCAAGGGTGAAGTGGGGGAGAGGAAAACGAGAGGCAAATGGCAAATAATGTAATGCGAGGGAGAAGAGTTTGTTATGGGTACTTGGTATGTCTTGACTTGAGCGTAGATCTCCCCGGCAACGGCGCCAGAAATGGCTAGCTGACGGGAGATCAAATCTCGACTTGACTTGGTGCAAATCTCCCCGGCAACGGCGCCAGAAATCCTTCTTTCTACCTCTTGAGCATGCGTTGGTTTTCCCTTGTAGAGGAAAGGGTGATGCAGCAATGTAGCATAGTATTTCCCTCAGTTTTTGAGAACCAAGGTATCAATCTAGTAGGAGACTACATGCAAATCCCTCATACCTGCACAAACAATCAAGAACCTTGCAACCAACGCGATAAAGGGGTTGTCAGTCCCTTCACGGCCACTTGCAAAAGTGAGATTTGATAAAGATAATAAGATAAATATTTTTGGTATTTTTATTGTATAGATTGAAAAGTAAAGATTGCAAAATAAACAGCAACAGAAATTGGCAAGTTGACGGGAAAATAATATAATGGAGAATAGACCCGGGGCCATAGGTTTCACTAGTGGCTTCTCTCAAGATAGCATATTCTACGGTGGGTGAACAAATTACTGTCGAGCAATTGATAGAAAAGCGCATAGTTATGAGAATATCTAGGCATGATCATGTATATAGGCATCACGTCTGTGACAAGTACACTGAAACGATTCTGCGTCTACTACTATTACTCCACACATCGACCGCTATCCAGCATGCATCTAGAGTATTAAGTTCATAAGAACAGAGTAACACATTAGGCAAGATGACATGATGTAGAGGGATAAACTCAAGCAATATTATATAAACCCCATATTTTTATCCTCGATGGCAACAATACAATGCGTGCCTTGCTGCCCCTGCTGTCACTGGGAAAGGACACCGCAAGTAGGGATGGCAGCCGCAGGGTATGGGTATGGGTGGAGCTACCCCATACCCTTACCCGTCCGCCCTGAGTTTACCCATCACCCATACCCATACCCGTCAAGGGTACAATTTTTTCCCATACCAGTTACCCGACAGGGTATATGGATACCCGCGGGTAAAAATACCCGCATTTACAACACATCAATTGAGTAGAAAATAGTTGTAAAAAGTAGGATATAATCATAAATTATTAATAGCAACACATTTTAAACAACAATGTACAACAACATATTGTAACAACAACATATTCACATAAACAAAAATACTTGCCTATAAAGTGACATATAAAAATATTAAATAAGAACACATAATCATAAATAACAACACATATGCATACACTTTAAGTTCATGAAATCAGGATAAATTATAGAGATAATTTGAATATACATTAGAGTTTTTACCTAGCGTGATTAGGAGGGGAAATGAATACATTGGGATATTAACGGAAACCCACCTGCCAACATTTTAGAAGGGTACATGGGTATGCGGGCATGGGTTATACGATCCTATACCCGTACCCTCTCTACCCGATGGGTATGATATTTTCCCATTTAAGTACCCATGGGTAATTTTCTGTCCCATACCCTTACCCTAATAGGGTTTTTACCCACAGGGTAGGCGGGTAATGGGTACCCATTGCCACCCCTAACCGCAAGATTGAACCCAAAGCTAAACACTTCTCCCAATGCAAGAAATATCAATCTAGTAGGCCAAACCAAACAGACAATTCAAAGATATTTAAATCATGCATATAAGAATTCAAAGAAGAATCAAATATTGGTCATAGATAATCTTGATCATAAGCCCACAATTCATCGGATCTCGACAAACACACCGCAAAAAGAATTACATCGAATAGGTCTCCAAGAGAATCGATGAGAACTTTGTATTGAGATCCAAAGAGAGAGAAGAAGCCATCTAGCTAATAACTATGGACCTGAAGGTCTGTGGTAAACTAATCACACATCATCAGAGAGGATATGGTGTTGATGTAGAAGCCCTCCGTGGTCGATTCCCCTCCGGCGGAGCACCGGAAAAGGCCCGAAGATGGGATCTCATGGGTACAGAAGGTTGCGGCAGTGCAAATAGGGTTTCATGGTGCTTATTGGATTTCGGGTTCCGGCAGACCCTTAAGGTTCGAACTCTGGGGTGCGCGCGGAGATCTTTCCACTACCGATTGGCGCTTCTATGGCTCGCAAGAAATCTAGGCTGGAAAGAAGAACACAAAGAGGACACGAGGTTTATACTGGTTCGGGCCACCGATATGGTGTAATACCCTACTCCAATGTGTGGTGTGGTGGATTGCCTCGGGGGCTGATGATGAACAATACAGGGGGAGAACGGCCTCGCGAGAGGTGTTCTTGTGCTGGTGTGGTATGTTCTACTTGGTCCCGGGTCCCCTTCCCTCTATGGTGGCTAGTCCTACTTATAGAGGCCCTGGTCCTCTTCCAAAAATGTGAGCGGGAAGGGTGCCAACAATTGGCCATTTTGAAGGGGAACATCTAGTACAAGTTATCCTGACCAAAGGTGGTCTTCGGCTGCCAAAAGCGCTGGTGATGATGCCGTCTTGGGCTCCACGATGACCTCCGTCCTGCCACTCTGCTGGTCTTGGTCTCGTTGCACCGGAATGATAACCTTTGCCCATGCCTTGGACTGTGCTTGTTCCCTTTGCACCGAAGGGGAAACAAGGACACTGCACAGGCTGGTGCCCGCCTGGCGCCCGCCTGATCTCGATCGTCATGGCTTGCGTCACGGGCTCCTCGTGAGGTTCCCCTGCCTTGATCTCTCCGCCTCCTCATGAGCCTGCCTATTGAGGCTGCTCCTAAGGAAGCTTCCTGTCGTCCGCCCCGCAGGGCTTGGCCCCTCGCGAGGGTCTTGAGTTTGAGCTAATGAAGCTGGGCCGCACTGGGCCCCCACTCAAGCCATGCCGCAGGCTGCAGGCAGGCAAGTCTGGGGACCCCCGTTCCTAGAACACCGACAGTAGCCCCCGGGCCCGAGGCGCGCCCGGGCTGGGCCTAGCAGAGAAGCGAAGGGGCAAGTGCGTAGCGCCGCGGGCCCCAATAGCCTGCGGCCTTGGGCGCCGCGTGGCGACAGATTGGTCATGGGCGTATGCGCTTCCCCACGACGCCTCGGCAACTGCACGACTTGGCAAGTCTCTGCATGCAGAGAAATGGGTCATGATTACCTGCGATCGTGGTGGTCGGCGGTTGGCCTTCTCCAGCTATAAGTACGGGACTGTGCGAGCCTCGTTAGCGTATCCCTTCCTGCTACTCCTTTTCTTATTCTTGGCTACTCACCATTCTCATGGCTCCGCCGAAGAGATTCTCGGCCGCGGAGAAAGGAAAAGCTCGTCCGGCAGGGCCAGACTCCCCACCGACCAAGCGCGGCCGGGGCCGCCTCGCAAGCACCCCACGGTCCCTGTAGTGGCTTCTCGTGGCCATGGAGGCGGTTCCCTGCGCGGTGGTGAGCGCCCGGTTGCCGATGGGAGGCACGCCGTGGCCGCGAGGCCCCCCAGGCCGCGCTTTCGCTCCGCGGAGGTGCTGTCGGAGTTCATCGTGTGGTTGGTGGACCCGACCAGCACCTGGCTCCAGCTCCCCCGTTTCTTTGTAGGTGAACTGCCGGCCGGCGCTCGAGGCGGCCTCTGGCTTCAGGCAGATGGTTGCTGCAGCAGGGCCTCCTGGGCTTCGCTGGAGGTCTCCGCTTCTGGGGATGCGGTCCTGACCCGCGGCTGGCAAACGTTTGCCCGTGCGCGCGGCCTAAGCCGGCGGTGCACCCTGCACTTCAAATTCGATGGCGACGCCACCCTCTACATGAGGGTGTTCGGGGAAGACGGTCGCCGCGCTGGGTGCTGCCCCGAAGACGATGACCGCGGTCGCCTACCCAGCCCCGGTGCTGACTAGGATGAAGACGGCGGCAGGCGTGTAGGCGGCGGCGCTTGGGGCTCGCCAAGCTTTGGTGACTCCTTCTCAGGCAGCAGCTCCTCCAGCGGTGGCCGCGACCAGCCCCCACGCAGTCACGCCCGCCTGGGTGAAGGTAGCGGGTCAGCCCGCCGCTGCGCCCCGGTGAAGCGAGAGGAGGGATCCGCCTGAGCCCCCAGAGGCAGCTCGAGCTTTCGCCGCAAGTTGGTGCCGAGCAAGTCGTGCCCATTTTGTTTTTCTTCTTTCCCTGCGCAGAAAAAGAAGGTAGTATAGGGCCCTACGGGGGTGTGTTAGAACTGTTGCTGTTAATCATTGTGCTGCTTCCGCTATTTCTGCGTTATGTTTCCACGCCGCGTGCCCATGTGCGCGGATTATTTAGCTCAGTGGGGCTTGAAGTGGTCCTCGCCTCCCGAGGCTGATGCCTCGCCGCGTGCTTCATGTCCTGCAAGGATTAGCAGGAGGAGTAGCCTTCGGTCTGGTTGCGAGGGCAATCGGCCCAGGTCCCGCGCTCGTGTCGCGATGCCTGTGGGGCACGGACTGGGAGGGGTGCTCCCGCAGCGGACCCGGACAGGAAAGCTTCAAACGATCGGGGCAGAAAACACTCGCAAGGGCGCCTGCGAACCTCCCTCGCGAGATTTGCGAGAGAAAATGAGGCAAGTGAGTGAAAAGGACAAAAAAATCACAAGCCTGGGACGGCAACAGCTCCAGTAAAACTTCAAACAAAAACGAACAAGCCAACTGCAGAAAGCAAATGAAAAAGCCGCGTCCAGCACCTATTCTAGTCTTCGACGTCTTCTCACCAGCGCGGAGCTAAGTGCTACCACTGGGCGTGGGTGGGAGCCCCCGAGGCCCGAGGGCGGCACTCCGGAGACTCCGGGCGTGTACAGCCCCACTCATTATTACGTGAGAGTGTCACGGGCGGCGAGCTTCACAGGCATTAGCCTTCTTCAGAGGCACCGGGCCTTTCCCAAAATGCAGCAGCTTCATAGACATTGGCCTTCTTCACAGGCACCGGGCCTTTCCCAAAACGCGGCAGCTTCACAGGCATTGGCCTTCTTCACAGGCACCGAGCCTTTCCCAAAATGCGGCAGCTTCACAGGCATTGGCCTTCTTCACAGGCACCGGGCCTTTCCCGAAATGCGGCAGCTTCACATGCATTGGCCTTCTTCACACGCATCGGGCCTTTCCCAAAATGCGGCATCTTCATAGGCATTGGCCTTCTTCACATGCACCGGGCCTTTCCATAGGTGCTAGGCCTCGCTCAGGGGTAGAACCTCTGGAGATGTTGAATGTTCCACGCATTCTGGATGGGTACCCCCTCCGGGGTCTCCAAGTGCGCGGAGCCAGGCCTGGAAACATGAACAACCTTGAATGGGCCCTCCCACATGGGAGAGAGCTTGTGCAGCCCCTCCCTGGAGAGAACCCGTCTGAGCACGAGGTCCCCTACCTCAAGAGTTCTGGGGCGGATGTTGCGGCAGTGGTATCGCCGCAACGCTTGTTGATACCTTGCCGCTTGTAGCGCGGCTTCTCGACGGCGTTCCTCCCCCAACACGAGATCCATCCCCCGCATGGCGTCCTGCTACGTCTCGTCAAACGCCAGGACCCGCGCGGAGCGACGCCTGACCTCGTGAGGGAGGACAACTTCTGCTCCGTAGACGAGGAAGAACGGGGTCTTGCCAGTCGGCTTGGCCGCGGTTGTGCGGATAGACCACAGCACGGACTGGAGCTCGTCGTACCAGCCCCTGCCACAAGCCTCCATCTTCTTCTTGAAGGTCCTGGCTTTGAGGCCCCTTATGACCTCCACGTTGGCTCGCTCGGCCTGGCCGTTGCTCCGAGGGTGCGCCACCGAGGCGTAGCATATCTTCGTTCCAAGGTTAGCACAGTACGTTTTGAAGAGATTACTGGTGAATTGCGAACTGTTGTCGGTGATGATGCGGTTAGGCACCCCAAAACGGCTCACGAGACCCTTGATGAACTTGACTGCGGAGCCTGCTGGGATGGTGCGGACAGCTTCAACCTCAGCCCACTTGGTGAACTTGTCCACAGCGACGTAGAGGTAGCGATAGCCCCCTGGAGCCTGAGGGAACGGGCCCAGAATGTCTAGCCCCCAAACTACGAACGGCCACGAGAGGGGTATAGTCTGTAGACCCCCCGCCGGCTGATGGATCTTCCTAGCGTGGAACTGGCAGGCCTCGCAAGACTTCACCAGCTCAACGGCGTCGCTGAGTGCTGTGGGCCAGTAGAACCCACTACGGAACGCCTTGCTGACGAGGGTTCGCGATGATGAGTGGTGCCCACAGTCTCCACCGTGTATGTTCGCCAACAGCTCCTTCCCTTGCTCTCTGGAGATGCAATGTAGGGACACGTCATTTGGTCGCTTCCGGTAGAGCTCCCCATCCTTGATGCAGTAAGCCGTGGCCTGCCGCGCTACACACTCTGCCTCCTCCTCGCTCTCCGGCAGGGTCCCTTGCATTAAGTAGTTCTTGAGCTCCGCGATCCAACACCCTTCCTGAGGCTCTAACGCTAGGAGCAGGCGTGCCCCTAAAGCCGGGCCGCAGGCCGGAGCTCCCGAGGTAGGCGGCTGAGGGAGCTCCTCCCTTGGTTGCGTCATGCTCGATAGTGACGGTGCCGCCGAGGGTTTGAAGAGCCGCTCCTTGAAGACGCCAGGCTCCTGAGGCAGCCGCCTGGATGCCCTCTTGGCAATGTCATCAGCCTCTTGATTGGTGCCGCGAGGCACATGCTACAACTCCAGCCCCCAGAACTACTTCTCCATCTTGCGAACCTCAGCAAGGTAGGCTTCCATGTGCTCATCCTTTGGTTCGTATATCTTGTTGGAGAAGCTGACGAGGAGCTGCGAATCACCCTTGATGGTGAGGTGCTTTACCCCTAAGGCGATTGCGGCTTTCAAGCCTGCTATCAGGCCTTCGTACTCTGCTATGTTGTTGGAGACCTTTTCCCCGTGGTGGAAACAGAGTTGCACGGCATAGTAGAGTTTGTCCTGAGTGGGGGATACGAGCACTGCGCCAGCTCCCGCGCCGTGTCGGGAGAATGCCCCATCGAAGTACATGACCCAGCCGTCTGGTGCCTCACTTCCCGGGGAAAGTGATCGGTCCTTGCCTACCTCGAGACCCGGTGCTTCTGCCCATTCTGATACGAAATCCGCAAGTGCGGCTCCCTTGATGACTCTGGTCGTACTGAATTCTAGCTGAAATGCCTGTAGTTCGATGTTCCATTCAGCGACTCTTCCAGCTGAGTTGGGGCTCCTGAGTACCCTTTCCAAGGGGTATGCTAAGACGACCTTGATGGGATGGCCTTGGAAATAGGGTCGCAGCTTGCGTGAGGCCACTAATAGTGCGAGGAGGAGTTTTTGAGGCATGGGGTACAGCGCCCTTGCGTCCCATAGCACCGTGCTGACGAAGTACACGGGATGCTCAACGAGGTTGAGGGTGTTGGCACAGCTTGCATCCTCCAGAGGTCGAGGCGTCTCCTGAGATGGTGGAGCCCCCAGTGCTTGGTCGCTTGAAGAGGCCTTTCCTGCCCCGGGTGCGTTCTCCTGCTGCGGCTGTTCCACTCCGGCTGCGGTCGTGGTCCTCGCGAGGCCCTCTTGGCTTTGCTTTGCTTCAGCCCGGACGGTGGCTGCGGCCTTGGTCCGACGCTCCTTCCTAACCGCCACCAGGGATGCGCTAGCGAAGTAGGGGGTGGCCGCAAGGTAGAGCACCAGGGCCTCCCGTGGACGCGGAGCTACCATCACTGGTGGGCTGGTAAGGTACCTCTTGAGATCTTGGAATGCCTTGTCGGCCTCTTCACTCCATTCGAAGGGGCCCTTCTTCTTCATCAACTTGAATAAGTGCAGCGCTCGTTCCCCCAGCTTGGAGATGAAGCGCCCTAGCGTGGTTACATGCCCGGTGAGCTTCTACATCTCTCTGAGGGTCCTTGGTGGGCTCTTGTCTTCGACTGCTTTGACCTTATCTGGGTTGGCCTCGATGCCCCTGTGGGACACGAGAAAACCCAGGAGCTTGCCCGAGGGGACCCCAAACACGCACTTCTCCGGGTTGAGCCGTAGGTCCACTTCGTTGAGGCTCGCAAAGGTTTCTTCCAGGTCTTGTATCAGGGTTTTTGCCTCCCGGGACTTCACCACAATGTCGTCGACGTAAGCTTCAGCGTTCCTCCCGAGCTACCGGCCTAAGGCGATGTGCATCAGCCGCTGAAAGGTTTTGCCTGCGTTGCACAACCCAAATGGCATGCACGTGTAGCAGTACACTCCACATGGGGTCAGGAAAGCCGTTTTTTCCACGTCTTCTACCACCATCTTGATCTGGTGATAGCCTGAGAAGGCATCTAGGAAGCACAATAGGTCACACTCTGCGGTAGAGTCGACTATCTAGTCAATGCGGGGGAGCGGAAATGGATCCTGTGGGCAGGCTTTGTTGAGGTTGGTGAAGTCGACACACATGCGTTCCTTTCCTCCCTTTTTCGGCACAACGACCAGATTAGCAAGCCAATCTGGGTAACAGACCTCGCGGATAACTCCTGCCGCTTCTAGCTTCCAGGTCTCCTGAATGATGAAATCTTGTTTCTCAGTGGACTGTCGCCTCGCCTTCTGCTTCACGGGGCGCACGTTGGGGCACACGTTAAGGTGATGCTTAATCACACCCCTCGGGACCCCTGCTAACTGATCAAGTTCCCATGCGAACACCTTCTTGTTCGCACGCAGGAACCTCACCAGGGCCTTCTCCTGCTCGGGCTCGAGATTGGCTCCTATGGTGAAGGTAGCGTCAGTGGACCTGTCCTCGTCGACCGGTACCTGCTTGGTTTCCGCCTTGTCTTGGGTGAACAGTTGCTTCTTTTTAGCCGGTGCAGCCCCGCTTGGGCTCAAGGGCGTCGGTGTTGGTGGGCTACGCCACCACGGCCGCCCTGAAGGCAAGCTTGAGCGCCTGTAGTGCATCCCTTGTGTCTCCTGACATGGTAAGGACGCCGCTGCTTCCGGGCATCTTCATGAGGTTGTACGCCGGGTGAGTTGCTGCCATGAACCGGGCCAAGGCCGGATAGCTGAGGATGGTGTTGTAGGGGAGGCCGATGGGGGCGATGTCGAAGTCGATCAGCTCTGTGCGGAAGTTGTCGTGGGTGCCAAAGGTCACCAGGTGGTGGATCTGTCCCAAGGAGGCAGTGGAACCGACTCCGACACCCGAGAAAGGCCTGCTAGGCAGAAGCCGGTCTGGCGACACGTGGAGGAGGCTGAAGGCCTCCACCGAGAGCACGTTGAGGCCGGCACCGCCGTCGATGAGGGTCCTGGTGACGGCCACCTGGCAGATGGTGGGCGTGCACAACATCGGGAGCGCGCCCGAACCGATGGGGTTGATGGGGTGATCATCCGAGTCGAAGGTTAGATCGGCCTCGGGCGCCACCCAGCCCGGGAGGGCTTCTCAACGCTTGGGGGCGGTGCTGATCCGGTGGGTGAACGGCTTGACGTGGCGGCTCGAGGGTGGTGCATGTGAGCCACCCAGGAGAGCTGCGACGACGGGCGGCACTGGTGCGGCATAACGGGCGAGGAAGAGGTCGCGCAGCTCCTCCAAGGAGGTCCCAGAAGCCGTCGGCAGGTGGAGGAGCCATGTGTGCGGGTCACCGGCGAGGGCCATGGGGAACCAGTTGGCCATCACTCGGTCGTCGCCCCCGACTTTGAGGACGACCTCCTCATACGCTAGCAGGAAAACCAGCGGATCCATCGTGCCGTTGTAGCGCGGCAGCATCTCAGGCTTGAATTTCTGCGGCCACTGCACTTGTCGCAAGGTGGGGGCCAAGGCTCAGAGCCCCCCGGCCCCAGTGCCGGCAACGGTTGCCGGAGCGGGCGGCGTGTTGTCTGCCATGGGGGCGAAACGCGATGTTGGTGGAGAGCACGTCGTCGAGAGGGAGAACTCCGGCGCACCCCTACCTGGCGCGCCAAATGTCAGATTTAGGGTTCCGGCAGACCCTTAAGGTTCGAACTCTGGGGTGCGCACAGAGATCTTTCCACTACCGACTCGCGCTTCTATGGCTCACAAGAAATCTAGGCTGGAAAGAAGAACACACAGAGGACACGAGGTTTATACTGGTTCGGGCCACCGATGTGGTGTAATACCCTACTCAAGTGTGTGGTGTGGTGGATTGCCTTGGGGGCTGATGATGAACAATACAGGGGGAAGAACGGCCTCGCGAGAGGTGTTCTTGAGCTGGTGTGGTATGTTCTACTTGGTCCCGGGTCCCCTTCCCTCTATGGTGGCTAGTCCTACTTATAGAGGCCCTGGTCCTCTTTCCAAAATGTGAGCGGGAAGGGCCGCCAACAATTGGCCATTTTGAAGGTGAACATCTAGTACAAGTTATCCTGGCTAAAGGTGGTCTTCGGCTGCCAAAAGCGCTGGTGATGACGCCGTCTTGGGCTCCACGATGACCTCCGTCCTACCGCTCTGCTGGTCTTGGTCTCGTTGCACCGGAATGGTAACCTTTGTCTGATGCCTTGGACTGTGCTTGTTCCCTTTGCACCGAAGGGGAAACAAGGACACTGCACAGGCCGGTGCCCGCCTGGCGCCCGCCTGATCTCGATCGTCATGGCTTGCGTCACGGGCTCCTCGCGAGGTGCCCCTGCCTTGATCTCTCCGCCTCCTCACGAGCCTTCCTGATGAGGTTGCTCCTGAGGAAGCTTCCTATCGTCCGCCCCGCAGGGCTTGGCCCCTCGCGAGGGTCTTGAGTTTGAGCTGATGAAGCTGGGCCGCATTGGGCCCCACTCGAGCCACGCCGCAGGCTGCAGGTAAGCAAGTCTAAGGACCCCCGTTCCCAGAACGCCGGCAGTGCTCTTGGATGTTTTCAGGGTATATGAGTATATATAGGCGAAAGAAGTAGGTCGGTGGAGCCACGAGGGGCCCACGAGGGTGGGGGCGTGCCCACCCCCGTGGGGCGCGCCCTCCTGCATCGTGGCTTCCTTGTTGCTTCCTTGACGTCCACTCCAAGTCTCCTGGATTGCGTTTGTTCCAAAAACGATCCTCGTGAAGGTTTCATTCCGTTTGGATTGCGTTTGATATTCCTTTTCTACGAAACACTGAAATAGGCAAAAAAAAACAACAATTTGCACTGGGCCTTCGGTTAATAGGTTAGTCCCAAAAATAATATAAAAGTGCATAATAAGCCCATTAAACATCCAAAACATATAATATAATAGCATGGAACAATCAAAAAGTATAGATACGTTGGAGACGTATCAATTTCCTAGTTCTAAAGCATGCTTGGTTTGCATAACTGGCTTTTCCATGTGGTTCGAATTAATCTGCTGGACCTGCAATGTATTTATTTTCTCATCAACATATTTTACTTGTAGTATGCCAACTCTCACTTAACCTGATAAATAACTACCTTATGTGTCTTGCATGGAAACAATGGGAGGCATTAAGGCTTACCATCGTGGTTTGCACATACATGGTCCTTTGGCTAATAGCATATTATTGTGCAATTTTAGGAACCATTCTAATATTTAGTTTTTAGTAATTTGGTCTTGCACATGTAGGTCCTGCTGTCAGAGCTTTAGATCCATTGTTCAACTCATTTTGCATATGGGGAAAGGAGTTGTCCATAAAAAACTCAGAAAGATTGTTAATATAAATAAACTAACGACGAAAAACAACAAGATCATTGTCTGCATAGTGAAGAAGACATCAGTCAACTACAATATGGTACTAACTCTTATACCTTGTTTTTTTCTTCCTTTGCGTCATTTTAAAATTTAGAGAAGGTATTTATGCAAAACTTTGTTGTCATGCCTTTCCAAAGCAGTTCACTGATGATTAGCTCTCAAACCACCTGTATGGTCAAGAGGCGAGGAAGGTATTCATATAACACCCACGGCACAATATGGAATTCTTCCTCAAGAGGACGAAGGATGGGCAGTTAATCATCCACAAGCATTGGCCTAAAGTTGCAAGGAAGTTCAAAATCATTGAAGGCTCAATATCCGCCTTCCGCTTCAGTAGTTTTTCAGATGAATCGAGATTCATCTGCCTATCTACCGTCGATGATGCTAATTTCCGAAGGTTTTAGATGTTGCATGTGAAACTCGATGGTGTTGTGTAATGGGATTGCTATATGCCTATATGGTGTAACTGAGTGTTGAAGCTATATGATGTTTTACTCTGATGTATTTCAATTATGAAATCCTGGTAGCCGTAATACGAAAATGAAATATATTGTATGTCTGATATGAAATGTCAATTTGATTATTAAATGCATTAAAAACAATATGCCTGCTTATTGGGTTTTTCTATTGCATGCGGTTATTGAGACAATCCCGTGGGCGATGACCTCAGACAACCCTCATAGTTTCTAGAAAGTAGGCATGTTGAATCAATGAACAATCACACATGACTTCCTCCGGACAACTGTTTGCATTAGGCCACCTTGCACAAACATTTTCACATAAAAAGTGTGTGTGATGGACAACCTATGCCATACAATTAGGCATCGTGCGTGATGCATTCAATGATGCAAATGATAAAATTATAAATATTGCCTGTTATGGCAACACTATCACAGACGATGTGATGCGGGAAATTATGTGTGATGTACGTACGAACAGAAATGTTTGTCTGGGATTCACTGTGTGGGATGCTAAGAACATCTCACACGATTTCACCCATATAATTGTTTGCGACGGCTCGCCCGATTGCACATGAGCTCTTTTTGCCATACGTGTGTGACCGAAGGAACTATCGCCGGCAATTTCTGGGTCATGTGGGATGGACTCCCCCTATTGCACACATAGGCAAGGCGTTGGTTTAAAACTTCGTCGCAGGAAGGGGGTAAAAACTATTTGTATAGAACCTACCTGCACTAGTGAATCTTTACTGCAAATTCACATGACTTACAGCACCAGGCTTTCTTCCATGTCCTCAAGAATGTGATGGAACTGATCACAAGTCATTCAAATGAAAATGTTCACGGGAGATGAAAAATGATGGAAATCTTAAAGTAGAAATCTTGCATCAAATAAACACTAAAGAATCAACTTCTAAACTTCAATTAACAATAAGAAGTGATCATAATAACCAAACTACACCAATTGCACATGGATTTTGTTAATGGAGACGAGTTTCGGGATGTTGTTCTATTGAGGATCATGTGGATGACAATGCTCCCAATGTTGGCTTGTTGTTGGTGATGATAAAGGCATTGATTCCCTGGAGGTGCCAGAATTAGCAAAATCACCACTATGAGAGAGAAACTAAGGTGCTCTAGAGGCGTCCACCGCCTCATAAAATCATGGGAAAACTATGCCGTGCTCTTAGAGGAAGAATAGGTACTTCACTTTTAAGGAGATGCAAAGGGGAGATTGGTGGCCCTCATGCAACCCACAAAAGTTTCTTAAGGAGAGGACGACCTGGCTTTGCCGTGTACCCCCAGTCTCCCCTAGGGGTGGCCCTCTGGCTCCTCAATCCTTTGATGTATATGTTTGCGTAGTATTTTTTGGATTTCCTCTATGAAAGTGCACTTTTCCGCTGAAAATTCTCCTGCCTATGTTTGTCTACAATTACAAAGGAGTAGAGTTAAAAAGTAGAAACCATGGCTAAATATGTATAGTATAAGAGCAATTTATCTTATGCAATAGTGATGCAAAAATGCATGTATCATTGCGTTGACTGATAAGAGGAGCTAGGAGGAAAATGTGGAGCTAGGATTACATAATCAGGGGAGGGGCCACGACCGAACAAGGGTTATACTTGTGTTAAAACTACTTATTCTCTATTTTGACTATATCATTAGTAATGCAATCTTCACTCCTACAACTATGACTCCTAATGTCCCATATAAATTTTCTAGCATTGGGTCAGGCCAGCCTATTTTTTTATCTGAAAATTAAAGACTGCCCCGACTTGAATTGTCTTTCGGACTGCGCAACGAGGCATGGACCCAACCTGACTCGGCTAGGATTTTTGGGTCGGACTAGGGCCAGGTTGTGTATGTTGTGACACTTTTTTTAACAAGAATATGGTTGCCAAGCTATTACCCGAATCTTCAATATTCTTGCCTTTGGTTATAAGTATAGATTTTCTGTACAAATAATAAATTAAGGGGTATCGATTTTGATTTCTAGGAAATCGAAAATAATGAAACAAAATAAATATACAGATATACACAGAAATCTAGTAAAATTTTGAAGAAGGGCATCAATGCATAGATCGATATCCACATTATATTTGGTAGAAATATAAAATTTATATTAATTTAGAATATTTTCCGCGATACGAATCGATTTAGTCTACATTATGCTTAGGGAGTCATTAATGGACACCTATCATACCGCCCTTCTAGAATCTCACGAGGTTACGTTACCACAATGGGTGAAACGGCTTTGGACCGTATAGACATTTCCGTCGGTCGGATGGCCTTTAAATACCGACGGTCCTGGTTGATCTGCACCACAAGACGTCGAGGTTGCATTCGTATCGCCATCTAGCTATAATGTTTTCATCGAATGTTGTGCTCGCAAGCAAGGAGAAGAACTGCCCGCCAAAGGTATTTCCTACGGAATAGATCATTTAGCATTCTATTTACCTATTCTAATTTAATTTTTAGATGTACAATGTCTAAAGTCGAGCGTGGGTTCTTTGACACAATTGGTATTGAATTGCTTTGTTGTGGAGACGATATTGCATTTACCTATCTCCCCTAAGCAAGCTTTAAGATCTTAGATTTGTTTATTTGCTATTGGTAGTGTTGTTGTTGATTCTATAGATCTGATTGTGTTGTTGTGTCCAAAATAATAAAGGTAGTCAGATAAAGTTATTATCGTTTAATTGAAGTCATTTCTCCATAGGATCAAACATCACTTGATTTCCCATATTAGTTGAAGATCTTGTTAGATTTCAGTATCTAATGGAGTAGATCGGAGTTTTTTAAGTTCACTTATAAATCAACTTCTCTCTGAGTAATAGGTTTTGGCTTTGCTTACTTTAGAGGGTCAGTGCTGCTCTGGTTTTCATCCAATGGATGTTTAATGAGATGTGTGTTTTCATCTATAAGGTTTAGAGGCAATATATGAGTTATTGGTTTCTCTCCTTCGACCCAGCACATATAGTATCCTCCGTTGCCACATTTTATTAACAAAACAAAATACAATGGGTCCTCGAAGTTAGTTTTGTGTTGTAATATGATAGTTGAGCTATTTTTTTCATTCCATTTGAAAATTTTCCACTATTGTCAGTTCCTTGCCAGTTGGGATTTCAGTAAATTCTAGAGCCATGGCATCACAATTAATGTAAACAAACTAGTAGCAACATACTTAACCTTTTTTACGTTTAATTCTATATACATGCTCTTTGTGAGTAGTCAATTGTAATGGAACTGAACTTTATTTTTAAGCATAGCAGAATTATTTGGGAAGTTTATGCAATAAAACTACACACTTACTATAGACATAATTGTTAATCATGTGCAGTTTCCCTTCGTATTCCCTTTTTATATTCTGTTTTAGATTTTTAAAAACATACACGTTAATAGTTTCTAGAAACCTTATAACGTATTAAAGGATTTTGTTTTACTACTATTTACTTCTTGCAGCTATTGATCCGTGCGTCGTAATGTTTTTGACATGCTATTTCTTTTAAGCAGGTCGCCATGGTTGGAGAGTGGAAACCACAAAACGGCCAAGTGCATGATGAGATCGACCCCAGCATCCCAACCGATAACAAAGACTTCATCCGCAGCAACACGGGCACGATGGATGATGATGACGACGTTGCTAACGCGGATGAAGCTATTACCGGTGCCGGGAGTGCTAGCAACACGAGGAAGAGGGGCAGGCATGCAAACCGCCAAATTCGGGAACTTGAAGCGTATGTATAAACATGCACTTAATATACTATAATTTTATAGATCCAAAGACGATATGAACCAATCCTCTCTGGTGATGTGCAGCATGTTCCAGCATTGTCCCCACCCCGATGAGAGTCTACGTATGGCCCTCGGCGAGAAGGTGGGCATGGATCCTCTTCGGGTCAAGTTCTGGTTCCAGAATCGACGCAATGCAAAGAAGGTACGGGCCGGTCTTAACTTTCGATTGATGTTTGCCACAAGATTTGATCAAGTACTAATCCCTTTGAAATGGCTAAATGCAGAACCAGAATGAGCGTCAGCAGAACATGGTGCTCCGGACGGAGAACCTTATGCTAGCAGAAGAGAATCGAGCCATGAAGGCGGCGATGCTGAAGAAGACGTGCCCCACATGCAAAGGCCCGATGGTGTTCATTAAGCCGCTGGCCCCGCCGGAGCTGCTACGCCTACACATGGAGAACGAGAGGCTCAAGGCCGACCTCCTCCGCAGGACGGCCTACCTCCACGGCGTCTCTGCTGGGACTGCAGGCCCGTCACGGATCCTCTGCGATCTCAACGTCGACCCCGTGGCGCCGCTGCCGCCACGCCAGGACGATCTCATGGCGGACACCGTGGGTCACTGTGCTCCCGGCGGCTGCGCATCCGCAGCCGGCAGCGGCCCGGAGCACGCCGCGCTTGAGAGGCACGTGCTCGCCGCGCTGAACGAGCTCATGATGCTGATGAAGCAGGGCGAGCCAATGTGGCAGCCGGCGGCCCTGGGCGGCGAGGTGCTGGACCACCAGCTGTATCGCGCGACCACGGTCCCAGGCTTACTCGAGCTCCCCCCGCCGGGGTTCACGGCGAATGGCACTCGGGACACTGGCATGGTTATGTGCACTGGAACCGACCTTGTCCGCATCTTCATGGACGAGGTAACATGACACACCTAGTGCTACCATATGTCTCATCCCGTAATTTCTCTTTTACTGTACATATGATCGACTTGTCCCTGTGCTGTGTGTGTTCTGACTTTTGAGCTGTTGGCAGAACTGTTGGCTTGAGACGTTCCCCGATATCGTGTCAAGTGTTTCCGCCAGCAACATCGGCCGCGGTTGTATATGCCAAGGGGGGGTCATACTGGTAAGTTCCGCTGCAAAATAGCTCTCCTCTCATACTAGTAGTTGGTTATATGGGTTGCGTTACTAAAAAAATCCGTTCGATCGCAGCTGAATGCAGGCCTTAGGGTGCTGTCGCCAGGGGTGTCGAGTTTCAATGTGAAGTTCGCGAGGCAGTGCCAGATGATAGAGCAAGGCGTTTGGGCCGTGGTGGACGTGTCTCTTGATGCCCATGGCACATCTGAGCTCAGAGCATGGGACATTGGCCTGCCGGGGGACTGCCGGGTGCTGCCCAGTGGGTGTCTTATCAAGGACATGAACAATGGCTACTGCAAGGTACTCTCATCTCTACACGCACTTCAGGAATGTGGACCATACATATCTTGTAGTATAATATATATTGAGAATTTTCGTAATTCCTACTGACATATTGCTGCAAACAAGTAGTAATATGATGGATATATCATATACATTGTGCCTTGCGCATTCGTTCCAGGTGGCAATGATCGTGAACGCGGAGTACGACAAGGGCTTCATGCCGGCGCCGCTCCACCCGCTGCTGAGATCAGGGCATACCTTCAGCGCACGCCGCTGGCTGACATCCCTCCAGAGGAGGTGCGAATTCCTTGCGCAGCGCTTGAGCCCCGCCTATGGCATCAGCAGGGCAGGTGAGTCACGAAACCCCAACACCACACCATCCACCCATATACATGCATCCAGTCCAGATGATCATGCAATTCTGAAACATTCACGGCAGGTGGTGCCATAACGCCCGAGGGGCGAAACAACGTCCTGGAGCTGGCACGGAGGATGACGGAGAGCTTCTATGCGGCCATCTCTGCGCCCAGGGGCGAGGCGTGGCGCAAGATCGCCGACTGGCGCGGCCGCGACGAGTCTTTCCAGCTGGGCATGCACGTGGTGACCACGCTCGCTGCGCCGGGAGAGCAGGCGGCCGGGCCCGTGCTGTGCGCTACGACGACGGTGTGGCTCCCCGAGGCACCGCCGCAGCGCGTGTTCGACTACATCTGCGACGTGGAGCGCCGTGGCGAGTGGGACGTGCTGCTTGCCGAGGGCGCGCGCGTGCAGGAGGACGCTTCCCATGCCACGGCCCAGTTCCCTCTCGGCGGCGTCTCCATCCTTCGCCCCGCTGTAATGGTTTGCATCCGAGCTTCAAACATTCTTATCGCTACTTCGATCGGTCCGCATTGTGATCGATCGCACCAATGTGGATGGATATCTGACGGTTGGCCATCTGTTCTTCGAATTGCCGCAGGGTCGTGGTCGTGGTAGAGCCAGCTGCAACAAGAAGCTCATCCTGCAGCAGGCCTGCGGCGACGCGCCGTGCATGGTGGTGGCGTACGCTCCGATTGACGCGGGAGAGCTCAAGGACGTGATGCATGGGGGCAGCCGTGCCTCTCTCCCCCTGCCGCCCTCCGGGTTCGCCATCCTTCCTGACGGCGTCGGCGACATGCAGATTGATCCGCTTGATGCCAACCCCTCCGCGGCCGACCCCATAGACCACCAGAAGAACCGCGGATCTCTCGTCTCTGTCCTGTGGCAGACACGCCTGATTGGAGGGAACCTCACCGCACAGACCGTCGACAACGTCGGGAATAATGTCTACGGTTCCATCATGAAGATCAAGGACGCCGTCCATGCCAAGAGGGTTATCACCGTCTGATGCGCCTTCTATCATTTCCGTTTCATAATCAGAATAATCACTCAGATGAGAGACTGAGAATAAATTTGTGGACTTCGTTATAATTTTTATTTCAATAATTACTACATTGTAGACATTGAACTGCACCGGTTGGTTGTTTGTTTTCCAAATGAATTTATGAATCACTTTGTTTTTCTCTGGATATTGTCTTTTCTTTCGTTGACAAAATGCCAACAACGCACTTTTCATTGCATTTTTGTTGTTGTCTTCGCTCTCCTTTTTTTTTGAGTAAAATGCACCGTAAGTCCTAAAAGTATTCGAGGTGTGAAAATGCACATCTGAATCCTACAACTAAATAAACTGTCCACTGCGAGTCCTAATTGTGGGTGACCAAGTCCAATGGCGACTTTGACCATAGCCATGTAAGCAGAGCCGGTTTTGGCAGCAATGACCCCACCCAGAGCTGTTGGGAATATTTCATTTACCCCCTTGGGCACTATAAGATAACCTTTGTTCCTCCTCCAGCCCGTCTCTTCTCAACTCTTCTCTCGCATCCACCATGGCCTCTAAAAATGTGATATGTTCACAAAAAATAGATGCAGAACATTGAGAGCAATAAGCTTACGTCACGACAACAATAAGGTCTACACCAACATGATCATTGAGAAGAAGTCTACATCATCATGATCATACACAAGTTTCTAACATCTCAAATAAGGTCTAAATTAAGGTTTCTATTACAATAGAACCACACACAAAAAGATCAAAGATGTGCAAGTAAACCAGCAGCAACGGCTTCATGCATGAGGTTTCGCTACACACATCCTGTCTTCTCACCTTCTCCTGTCCAAGTTACTTCTTTTCTGCAGTACCCTTTGCCTTTCCCTCCGCCTTCTTCTTTGCTGGTGGAACTACCCACAACGGCCTCGGCTGTGGCAATGCATCCCTTGTGTTAGCAATGAAGCTACACTCAGGGAAAGGGGCTAGTGGAATCTGAGGTTGTTCTGTACTTTGTGAAGCCTGTATGAGCACAATTCATGCAACTAATTTGAGTTCATTCACAATTAGTTGCACACACTATATGAAGAGAGATTGAACTCGTTCAAAATGTGCAAATAAACCAACAATTGTAGGAGCTTACACTTTCCAACATTAGATCTAACATTGATAATATTTGACTTCCATTTTCACCAATGCCTGTTGTACCAGATTCCTCGACAACAAATAAGAAAGTATCACAATAAATGAGCAATTACCACACATGAGTAAATGGAAACAGAAAATAGCAATTAGCACACCTGAGTAAATGTGACATCCCTCTTTACAAGTGGCTTTCTCTTGTGATTTTCCTATAGGTGATCTTCAGCTTGTACATGCGTTTGTTCTGTTTCTTGTCCACCTCTTCCAAGCTCTGGGCATTTTCTTTTGTTGTGGTCAGGTTGGTTGCACACACTACAATGTTGCACTGTCCCGGCTCTTGTAAATTTCCCATTTTTTCATCAGGTGCCTTTCTCCTTTAGGTGGGCGGCCTTCCTACTTTCTTAGTATACAGGTGGCATCACTAATGCAACATTCATCTTTTGCCACCTCTCGAATCTCTGCATGACATGATCACCTCATTATAGCAAAGCTTGATATTGGCAACACTATAGCAAGTGTGGACCATTGACTCTGGACTTATCCTCTCATGCCTAAAACAAGTAATGATATGGTGACAAGGAATGCATGTCATCTGCCACTTCCTGAAACGACATCGTTGTTTCAAAATGTCAACTTAGTACTACCCTGTTGTGACATTGAAAATTCCTTTGCCCGCTTCCATTTGATAACAGTTGTTGGCCAAGTCTTCCAGTTTGAAAAGTTTCATTTTTCTAATTTTAGGGCAAAGTGGGCTAGGCATCTCCTCAATTTTTTCAATTTTTGTGGCAAACCTAGTCATTAACTGACTTTTGATCTTTAGAAACATGCTTAGCACAGGCATCTCTCTAGCATCTAGAATGTATCTATTTAATTTTAGAAGAAAAAGATTTAATTTCTCATGAACAGGCACACATTCTCTAATTAATTTCTCAAGTACAAGCACACATGCTCTAATTAATTCTCAAGTACAGGAACACATGCTCTAATTTATTTCTCAAGTGAAAAATACATGCTCTAACTTCATGTCTCAAGTAAAGGGATACAAGAATGCTTACTTGTTAAGCACTTTGTCGGATCACGGGTTCCGGCAGACCCTTGAGGTTCGAACACTGGGGTGCGCGCGAAGGTTTTCTCCCTATCGATCCATGCCCTAACTCTCTAAGATCTTGCGGACGGACTCGACGAACTCACAACACAGAAAGACACAAGATTTATACTGGTTCGGGCCACCGTTGTGGTGTAATACCCTACTCCAGTATGGTGATGGTGGATTGCCTCTTGGGCTGATGATGAACAGTACAAGGGGAAGAACAGCCTACTGAGGTTGAGGTGTTCTTGTGCTTGGTGAACTTGTGTGGGTGGGACGCCTCTCGATCTGATCTCGATCTCCTTGTGATGAGGTTGATCCTCTCCCCTGTGGTGTCTAGTTCTAATTATATAGGCCCTGGTCCTCTCCCCAAATATTGAGCGGGAAGGGAGCCAACAGCGGCCAATTTGAAGGGAGACAACTAGTATAGCTTATCCTGACAAAAGGTGGTCTTTGACTGCCAAAGGCTCTGGTGGTGACGCCGTCCTGGGCTCCATGGTGACCTCCGTCTTGTCGTCCTTTTGGTCTTGGTCTCATTGCACCAATATGGAAACCTTTGCTTGATGCCTCGGTACTCTGCGCTCGCGCTTTCCCCCTTGGCACCAAAGAGGAAGCAAGTACACTGCGTGCGCTGGCGCCCGCCTGGTCTCGATCTTCATCGCTCACGTCACGAGGACCTCGTGAGGTTTGCCTTGCCTTGATCTCTCCGCCTCTCGTGAGCTTGCCTAGCGAGGCCGCTCCTGAGGAGGTCTTGCGTCCGCCGCCTCGCGAGGGTCTTGAATGCCTTGTTGATGAAGATGGGTTGTACAAACCTGCCAGCCCAGCCATACCGTGGGCCGCAGGCAGGCAAGTCTGGGGACCCCTGTTCCCAGAACGCCGATAGTAGCCCCCGGGCCCAAGGTGCGCTCGGGCTTGACTTCGAGGCGAAGCCAAAGGGTCAAGCACGGAGCGCCGCAGGCCCCAAAAGCCTGCAGCCTCGATTGACGTGTGGCGGTTGATTGGATGTGGGTGTCTCCGCTTCCCCACGCTGCCTCGGCAACTGCCTGACTTGACAAGTTCCTGCAGCATGCAAGGAAAACCATCATTACCTGTGATCGTGGGGGTGCTGGTTGGCCTTCTCTTGCTATAAATGGGGAGGGGGGCAGAGCCCCTGTCGCCCATCTCTTCCCATTCCGTCTGCTTCTTCCTCCTCTGCTCCACCACCGACTCCAATGGCGCCGTCAAAGAGGTTCTCCTCCACGGAGAAAGGAAAGGCCCCTCGCGAGGGGCCCGGCTCCCCGGCGCCTAAACGGGGACGCGGCCGTCTCCGCAAGCACACCACGACTCCCGCCGTAGCCCCCTGCTCCTGGGGTGGCACCGCTGCGCGTGGCGGGGGTCTATCCGGTCGTGGCAGCCCCGTCGATGAGGGTCGTGGTTGCATGGGCTTTGTTGGGGATATTACTACTGGACGTAAACCGACCAGGAGTAGCCGGGTTAACTCTATGAAGATTAGAAGCCCATCAAGACGTGAGGATGGTGGCGCTTTACGAAGGCCCAAGGCCCAAAGGCGGGTTAAGGCCTGTAGATGTAAACCGACTTTCTCATGTAACTTGCATTGTAAGATAGGAAGGATAGAGACCGAGTTGGACACACTGATGATCCGGCCTCGGGACTCTATAAACCGACGGGCGTCGACCTATGTATATAAAGGGACGACCCGGCGGCGGTTTAGGTACAACACACAACAACAACTCGAGAGCC
Organism: Triticum dicoccoides; assembly: GCF_002162155.2. Taxonomy (NCBI): domain Eukaryota; kingdom Viridiplantae; phylum Streptophyta; class Magnoliopsida; order Poales; family Poaceae; genus Triticum; species Triticum dicoccoides. The sequence continues at coordinate 537,802,672 of NC_041386.1, read as the reverse complement.
AGGCAAAGCGGATTCGCTCCCTGATCATCGAAACCCCAGCAATTCCATTACAACTAGACGTAGGCTTTTACCTTCATCGTAAGGGGACGAACTAGTATAAAACTCTCGTGTCCCTTGTCCGGTTTAACCCCTTTAAGCTAACCCGTAGCGATGGCTCCACGACTAAGTCCTTTCACGAGGACATCTGTCGTGACAAAACCACGACAGTTGGCGCCCACCGTGGGGCTATCGCACGATGGTTTTGAGTTCTTGAAGGGTAACTTCGAAGGGCTCAAGGGATACGTTGTGGGCCGGATGACTAAAAGTCGTCGCGGCAAGCTCTACATCGACGATGCAGGATGGGGTCCCGAGGTTGGTTCAATTGAATATGGATATCGGGTCCCCTTTGGCGGAATTCACGTCTTCATCGGCAAGATCGGTGAACCGGGCCCTGAGCTGGACACCTGCACCGACATCATCGAGACGGCTCAGTGTGCAAGCCCTGCCCAGGTTCAGCCTATGGCAAGGCATGTCTTCGTAGGTGTCATTCATGGAGCGGAATACGAGGATGGATCGGCATCTGATGGAGAAACCGTTGTCTGTTCCGACGATGAGTCTTCAACCGAAGAGACCGAATCCCTGTACCAACTGCGGGATGGCCAGATTAGTGGAGGCTCTGATGGCAACAGTATTCCGGACCACCTTGATCTGCCAAGCCGGGTCGCGGTCTTCATGGCCGGTACACAACTAGCACAACACTCTTCTACCGCCGCGGCAATGATTCCGGTTTAGCAACGGCAATGCCAGCGGGAGCAGGAGGCTCTGCACCGCCTCCGGCTCAGGTTTTGTTTGATCTGTTTGACACTTTAGCAACATTACTAGGAGCGGAGGTGGACGCGGCAAACCGAGATCAGCACAACGCGGAGATTGTAAAGGTGAAGGATCAGATAACTCAGGCTAAAGTGGACCTGGCAGCAGACAACACCAGGATGGCTACATAATGGGCCGAGTTAGAAGCTCAGGCCTACCGGCTTAGACTGGATCAGAGTGCCTCAAGTGAGGTCATGAGGAGGAGATACCGGCCGCACCTCCCGCCGGGTTATGAGCCAAGAAATCTCGTCAACACTCCAGGAGTAGGAACCACTAACCAGCCAGTGGTAAACCGGACTGAGGCACCGGTAACAGGAGCGCCGACTCAGCCGCGCACGATGGACCCGCCTCGTTAGAGCAACATTGTGTCACAGCGTGTTTCGACGCCCCCGGGGCATTACTCCAACCCGTTGGATAACATTGTGGCCGCCGCTTCACGATTGGCAGCTCTTCCGACCGAAGGCGAGTCACCGGTGGCGGTTGAGACATGACGGGCAAGAGAACTCCTCCAAACGGCGTTAACCCAGTAGCAGGCTTATTCGCATAGTCGTGAGAGGATCCATTCCACCCCCCATCCAAGCCGGAGCTACAGCAGGCATGTTGATGAACCGGCTGTGTCCAGTAGTGCACGACAACGTAATCCAGCGGGTGGTGGTGCTAATGCACAAGATGTGGTGGATCATGGCCGAGCACGTCGAGAGGCCGAGTTAGCAGCTTAGCACGCAGCTCGTTAGCCTACCCCGGTTCGTCCGACCACCTCAGTTGAGCCAGGTGTGGTCTTCAGTTCTTTGGGGGTACCATGCCTCAACCCGGCCTTACGTAATGTGCGACTGCCCAAGGATTTTAAGGGCCCTCGTAAGGTGCCCAATTACGCCGATTTGCCCCCCGAGTCATGGGTTGAGAGTTATGAGATGGCAATGGAGATGCTAGATGTGGATGAAGCAGTGTGTGCTAAGTATTTCACCATGATGTTGGAAGGAACGACACGTACCTGGTTAAAGAGTCTACCACCTAATTCCATTGCGTCATGGGCTGAGTTAAAGAGCCGGTTTATCCAGAATTTCAAGGATACATGTTAGCAGCCCATGTCAATTGTGGACCTAGCCGCTTGTGTTCAAGAGGATGGGGAGTCTACTACCCATTGGGTGAAGCGAGTCTCAGCTATTTTGCATTCATCAGACCACATCAATGCAGATATAGCAGTTTTGACGTTGGAGGGCAACTGCCGGTTCATGTCATTAAAACTGAAGTTGGGAAGGCTCAAATGTCACTGCAATGACATGTCAACGCTTATGGCCGCTTTGGTTAAATATGCCGAATCAGATAGTAACAAGGACCCTGATTCTAAAGAGGACAAACCAGGGGAAGGGAAAAAGAACGGCAGTGCCAAGGGGCAGCAGCAAAACCCGGCAGGTCATGGGAACAATGGTAAGCGCAAAGCGTACAATAGCCTGGACTTTGTGGCTAACACCAACGCCCAGGATAACGGTCAACGTCGTAAGGGCAAACCGCCCCAAAGGGGCGGAGGGTCAGGCCCCAATCTACAGCGCTTGTTAAATCAACCTTGTCCAAAGCACAGATCGAAGGAGAAGTCAACCTCGCATCTTTGGAAGGATTGCTTCATCATGCGAGGATTCAAAAATTCCAATATGTTTCAATATGACAATGGCCCGCCCGGCGGTTTAGGGGGCGGTTTTCATGGGCCGGGTTATGGAGGCGGCAGCTCCGGTTTAGGATTCCAAGGCAATAAAACCGGACATGGCAATCAAGGTAATCAGGGCAATCAGGGAGGTTATAACCATCAGGGGAATCAGCAGCAGCAACAGTTGGATTATCAGAACAATCTGAAGCAGTTGAATAGTGGGCAGTATCATGTCTTTACCACTAGCTTGTGTAAGCGTGATCAGAAGCTTCACAAAAGAGCCATGAACTCTGTTGAACCGGCGGTGCCTCAGTATTTGCGCCGGTCTGAACAACCCATTTTATGGAGTCGGGAGGATCATCCGCCCCGGGTTGATAATCCGGGTCATCTGGCCTTAGTGGTGGCTCCTCAGGCCGGGGGCTACAAGTTCACCAAAGTGCTTATGGATGGAGGGAGCAATATCAATATCCTTTACTATGATACCTTCCGTCGCATGGGGCTGACAGACAAGAGTCTTAAACCGTCGAACACCGTCTTTCATGGAGTGGTGCCTGGTAAATCAGCGTACCCAGTTGGCAAGATAGCCCTAGAGGTGGCTTTTGGAGACAATCATGATTCAAGATCAGAAAATTTGACTTTTGAAGTGGTGAAAATCAAGAGTCCATATCATGCCTTGTTCGAAAGGCCGGCTTATGCTAAGTTCATGGCGAGGTCGTGTTATGTTTATCTGCAGCTTAAGATGCCGGGTCATCAGGGGACCATCACGGTACATGGGAGCAGGAAGATTGCTTTAGAATGTGAAGGGGATGCGGCTTATGCTGAGTCGGTTCGTGCCACAGAGGAGCTGAAATTTTATAAGGACTGACGGTGTCCTGTACTAGGGGGTACTCACCACGTCAGCTCCCGATCTGTTAGATTGGGCCGAGGACCCCCATGGCCATATACTCATGGGCCAGTTCGGACAGTTGTCGCATACAAGGAAGATTCCACAAGACTTGGCGATCAAGACAAGGACTCCTCCCCACCGGCGTATTCGGCTAGGACTCTTGTTATCCTAGGCCTCTCGTGCATTATATAAACTGAGGCCAGGCTAGTCGATAAAGATATACAGACAATCATACCATAGGCTAGCTTCTAGGGTTTAGCCTCTCCGATCTCGTGGTAGATCAACTCTTGTAATACCCATATCATCAAGAATAAATCAAGCAGGATGTAGGGTTTTACCTCCATCAAGAGGGGGGCCCGAACCTGGGTAAAACATCGTGTCCCCTGCCTCCTGTTATCATCCACCTTAGACGCACAGTTTGGGACCCCCTACCCGAGATCCGCCGGTTTTGACACTGACATTGGTGCTTTCATTGAGAGTTCCGCTGTGTGATCGGCAAAAAGGTTGATGGCTCGCCTGCAGATCAACTACGACTTCAGCATCTTCGTCACCAGCTCGACTGGGCACCTTGGTTCGACCAAGAACTGCGCCCCGTGTTCAGATCACCATGTTTTGACGAGGGCCTTCATCAAACATCAACTCCGATCTCTATTAAGATCAGGGAGGAATCATCCATGGAGCTCGAGGGCTCAACGTCAACATTGCCCTCGGGCGGCCGTGCTGTTTTTATGAACAACAAACTTGTATTCGCCGTCATCGCCTCCTCGAGCGTTGTTTTCACGATTGCTTTAGTGTAATAGTGCGGAATTACATCTACAACAGTCATGCAAAATTTCGTCGAGTTCCGATGAAGGAATTTCCGACAATCTACGATATACCGGAGCCCTGTCAAATCTGGACGGGAATCTGGACGAGTTTAGGGTGTGGTCTCCAGAACCCAGCTAGGAGGTCCTTTGGAAGATCCAACCGTTCATCTACTGCAGAATTCCCATATCTATCACCCCTAAAAAGTTCAGCTCGATCTAACGGTTCAAACTCCGGAAATCTTCCGATGAGTGGACCAATTTTTGGATCTGTTTTCTGCGCGAATACGGACCCGACCTGAATTCATGTTTCTTTATGAACGTGATATTGGACAACCTTTTAGAGGAATTCTCTTCTAGGGTATTGTGCGTTTTTTTAAACACGTGCCCGTAAATTTTTAAGCCTCCCCTGAGGTCATCTTCATCATCATGCTGGTGTCAAACCAGTCCGGCTATATTGCTCCAAGGCTGCCGACCTGCGCTATACACGTTGTCACTTTGTTGAGCCGAGTTCAACTTCTTCGAATCATCATCTCGGCAAGCCGAACAAGAGTCCGGCATCGCAAAGGATAAATCATCACCAACATCGCAGCCCCACGGATTACACGGAGCGGGCATACCGGCATTGCCGCACGGTCACTTCATCAAGCCGGCATCGACCACGTCACGACCTGCATCGGCAGGGCCGCACTATTGCTTCTTCAAGCTGGTGTCCGTCATGCCGGCCTACTTCGACTCATCGGCTGACATCGAGGCTTCGACATCTCGGCTGGACCAGGGGCTTCACCATCTCTTCATCAACCTACTCCGGAGACTTCAACGTCACTAGCCGCCCAGCTCCGTCACGTTAGCTGGACCGAGGGCTTTGCCTCGGCGAGCCAACCTTTGCCAGCATCGCCATACCGTCGCTTTATCGCCCATCAGGCAATGGGTGTGCGGATCGAGCCCCAATTTCCGGAACCAGGTGCTATTAATCCTAGTATTTTTTGCTTGTTCGGGTTCATTTTTCCTAAGGAATTATTACTCTGGTTTGTTCCATCATCTGTACATAGGTCTATCAAATGATGGACGCACTAACGACAGTTGCGTGGTGGTCCGGTCAGTTTCCGTACATAGTCCGGCGAACGCCGCATCCGGAACTCGGACCAACCTGTGAATTCAGGCTTTGCCACACCTTTACCGCATCACGCCGACGCCCTGCATCGACATTGACTTCGGCGCCAGGCCATATTTCTTTTATTACTCACTTTGCATAAATTATTTATTATGCAACATTTTTTATCATTATTATTATCTCCGATTTGCACTATTTTTTGTGCACAGGAAAATGATCCAGTCGGACTATATCCTTTGGCGTCATGTCGGCTGGACGGGGGGCTTCGTCAACACTTCATTACCCCATGCCGGGGACTTCGGCATCACTCTGCTGGCCTGCATTAATCGTGCCATGTCACCACTTCAGAGTGCCGAGCTCTTTGCTCTGCCACCTCGGGACCGGCTTGGGGGATAGAACCTTGTCCCGCATCAAGCTCGGACCGCGTCGTCAATACCGAACACATTAACCAGCTAAGTTGCCTTCATGCTCCAAGTTTTAAATTTTTAACTTGTGTTTGGTTCGACCAAGCAATATACTTTTTTGGAAAAAAGTTGCTTCTAAAAAATTTCCTTGTCCAAATTTTGTTTGTGACGCACAAATTCAAATACCCCGTTTGTTTGGGGGCTTCCTTTATGAAGCATTTCCTCTTGCATATGATTATACTTGTACGACTTCGTTCCTTGTTCGTGTATTACGCCACAATATGCGCCATATTGACTTAAGCGATTTGCAAGCTGGGTTGCCTGGCTCCTGTGCTTACCCCTACGTTCCCGATTGTTCGGCTAGGGAGTAAAGGGAGCACCTCTGCGATTGTCACGACCGGGTCCTCCAAGCTCTGACCTCGGACTGGGTGAAGCCGAAAGCTAGCGCTCTTATTGTTTTCAATCATGGTTGGCACACAACGGAACTCATGAGTACAAAAAAATCTATTGCACAAGTCTCATAGTAATAATGAGCACCGAAGAAAGGTATCGGTGGGGGTACTATTTTCTTCGAAGATGCTTCTTACACTTCGCCTGTAATATAGCATAAGTTCCCTGAGCGCGCTTTGTCTGTTACAGCCTTATGGACGGTTGCCTGGTTATCGGAAACACTGTCGATATTCTCGACAGGTGGAGTACATAACACTTTTCGGTCCTTGACCGAAGAGGGAGAAGCCGACGGTCGGTTAAGACGCGTTTAAAGTTCGGGTGAACAAAGATATGATATTAGTACTTCGGTACATACAATCATTATACAGAAATTCTTTTACCCAAGTCACTTGGGGGCTCTTTAATTTATATGAGCCGTTTTATAATAAGTGTTCTTCTTCTTAGTCGTTGCAAAGTTTTTATTACTATTATTATTTATCACTCCTTTTTTGGACACGAGCGTGTGGTCACTAGCCGGGGAGTCTAATTTCTCTCTCAAAGCCGCTAGAGTTTAGTTTGCTAAACTGGCCTAATGAGAAGTACTCCGCCCTCGGGATAGGAGGTTGAAGCTGTAGGCTGACCCGCTCGAAGTCTTGAGATATGATGTGTCATGTTAAAGCACGATAGAAGCACTCTTTTTTTCTAAGACCAATTTTCGGATTGGCACCGAACACTTGACCTTGTTCGGACGTCATGTTTTTACTGACATTTTTTGGTTTTCCAAGCTTTTGGCATTGTTAAACGATTTGTGTGTTTTCAGCACAAGTCTCCCAGTGCAGCGCCAGACACCTTTAGAGGTTCGGCAAAAACATTCTCGGATATTGCTATATATGCATCGGTTTCGAATTGTGTCTTCGGTCCATAGTTGGGTTGCCCGGCTCCTGCGCTTGCCTCCTACGTTCCGCTTTGTTCGGCTAGGTGTGCAAAGGGAGAACCACTGCGATTGTGCTTCCAGCTCACATGGTTAAGCACCTCAGTGGAGAAAGCCAAAAACTGGCTGTCACAAATAAGCGTAAACTGGTCAGCGATCCGATGACTGTGTTAAATGATGGGCCATTCATAACATTGGTCGAAGTGTTTACGGCTTGACCTCGACTGTCGCCGAACACTGCCGGGGGCTAGTAACTGGCCTCCCAAACTAAATCCTCAATATTTTGCTCTTACATTAGAGCTGAGGTTTCATGATCATGCTTAGCATGACAACCCAAAGAAAGGAACCGATAGCGGGACTATTTTCTTTGGAAGACATTTCTTACGTTAAACAGTAATATAACATATCTCCCTGCGTACCTTTGTTTATAAAACCGTATGGCCAGATTGCCTTGTTTGTCATAAATCTTTGCCCTCGTAAAGGCTTTATAAAGTAGGACAAACACTCGTCGGCTACTGGCCGAGGAGGTGGAAGCCGATGGTTGGTCAACAAAGTTTTGTACAATGCGGATCCGAGCATTCATGACGTAAAGTACTTGGATACATAGAGTCATTACACATAATTTGTGATTTTACTATGGGTATCGATCCTTAATTCGGCCACCCGTGCCCACATTAAGGCACGGGGGCTACTGGGCTTTGCGCTCATTATTTACAAATATTAAAGTGGAACATCGATCCCCTGATCTGGTGTTGCCACCCGACCAGTGTCTCGGGGGCTACTGCATTGCCTATTCAATGCAGAAAACTCAAAAGGCTCAATGTTCGGCTTGATCGAACTATGGAAAGCGCGTCTTCGGACAGCAATAAGTACCATCTGGACCTATCTGGCATCAAGCTATATATCACGGCGACTTCTCACGACCCTCTCTTAGGGGCCCGTTCGCCGATCACTATTATATCTAATATATTACACTGCGTTTTTATTCATATGTATGCTGCCGAGCTAGGAGTTGATCCTCAGGCTGATTTCGCGCATCGACCTGAGTCTCAGGGGCTACTAGGAACATCGGTTTTATGCTTGCCTTCAGGTGCATCTCGGGTTTTAGACCGATACACACCTTGAGGGCTACTGGCTATATATCTCGGCAGAGAATAAATTGCACCAATAAAAAATATTGACAAAAATCGGCCCACAATCGGGGTGGTTCACCACCTCGGAAGCAGTCCGGCATAAAGCTCGGGCGCTAGTGGCTGGCTCCATAGAGGGCATTTCCGGTATTAAGCTCGGCTAAACTCCTTCAACTTTTTTGAACCAAAGTGATATGACACCTCGGATATAGTCCGGCGTTGGAGCTTGGACACAGTCTGGCGTTGGAGCTTGGATATATTTCGGCGTTGGAGCTCGGATACATTTCGACGTTGGAGCTCGAAAGTAGTCCGGCATTGGTGCTCAGCTGCAAAAAATACCTCGAATGCAGTCCGGCGTTAGAACTCGGACGCAAGAGGACACTGCCTCCCTGGAACAACTTCAAACCTGAGGTGTGGCATAAAAATAATAAGGCATTGATAAAGGCCGGAAACTTAAAGGGGCTCCTCGGATACCCGACGTGTAAACTCGTCGAATGTATTTCGGCAATCCTCAAGATCGAAGATGAGAAGATTTGTTGAACCAGTTTTCAAGACCGACAACCAAAGATGAAGAACAGTTCGGAAGAATCGAGGAGCGTCCCTAACTTGAAGACCGGTTCAGAGGGCTACTGACGGTGTCCTGGACTAGGGGGTACTCACCACGTCAGCTCCCGATCTGTTAGATTGGGCCGAGGACCCCCATGGCCGTATACTCATGGGCCAGTTCGGACAGTTGCCGCATACAAGGAAGATTCCACAAGACTTGGCGATCAAGACAAGGACTCCTCCCCATCGGCATATTCGGCTAGGACTCTTGTTATCCTAGGCCTTTGGTGCATTATATAAACCGAGGGCAGGCTAGTCGATAAAGATATACAGACAATCATACCATAGGCTAGCTTCTAGGGTTTAGCCTCTCCGATCTCGTGGTAGATCAACTCTTGTAATACCCATATCATCAAGAATAAATCAAGCAGGACGTAGGGTTTTACGTCCATCAAGAAGGCCCGAACCTGGGTAAAACATCGTGTCCCCTGCCTCCTGTTACCATCTGCCTTAGACGCACAGTTCGGGACCCCCTACCCGAGATCCGCCGGTTTTGACACTGATAAGGACAATGTTGATCCGGCGGATATGACTTCTCTGAAAAATACAACTACAGAGCATGATCTGGTGCTGAAATTTAAATCGGCTGCAGACACTAAAACGGTTGATTTCATTCCTGGTGATTCATCTCAGCAGTTCAATATTAGCGCTAACCTGGATCCAAAATAGGAAAGCGCACTCATTGAGTTCATCCATGAGAACTGGGACATCTTTGCATGGAAGCCTTCTAACATGCCAGGTGTACCGAGGGAACTCGCCGAGCACACCCTTAATATAGATCCTAAGTTCAAACTGGTCAGGCAGTTTCTCCGCCGCTTCAACGAAGAGAGGCAAAAGGCTATTGGTGAGGAGGTAGCCCAGCTTTTGGCAGCAGGGTTTATCATGGAGGTTTTTCACCCTGAGTGGCTAGCTAATCCGGTGCTGGTACTTAAGAAAAATGGCACTTGGCGTATGTGTGTGGATTACATAGACTTGAACAAGGCATGTCCAGCTGATCCCTTTGCTCTCCCGCGTACTGATCAGATTATTGATGCTACGACGGTTTGTGACCGATTGTGTTTTCTGGATGCTTATTCTGGTTATCATCAGATTAAAATGGCAGTTAAGGACTAGGAGAAGACAACTTTCATAACTCCCTTTGGAGCCTTCTGCTATGTGTCTATGCCTTTCGGGCTCAAGAGTGCCCAGGCGACTTATCGGTGTTGTGTTCAGAATTGTCTTGATAAACAGATTGGGTGCAATATTCATGCTTATGTGGATGATATTGTGGTGAAATCTAGGAAGGAGGAAACATTGATAGAGGACTTAAGGGAGACTTTTGATAACCTCCGGGTCTATAAGATGATTCTTAATCCGGCTAAATGTGTCTTTGGTGTTCTGGCAAGCAAGCTCTTGGGTTTTCTGGTGTCAAACAGAGGCATTGAGGCTAACCCGAAAAAGATCTCAGCCATCACGTCCCTGGCTAAACCAGCATGTATCAATGATGTTCAGCATTTGGCGGCACGGATTGCAGCTTTAAGCCGGTTTATCAGCCGCCTTGGGGAGAAGGCTATTCCTTTGTATCATATGCTAAAGAAAACGGATGATTTCATCTGGAGTGAAGCGGCCGATAAAGCATTTGAGGATTTGAAGAGACAGTTGGCCGAGCCGCCCGTCCTTGCGGCTCCAGTTGATAAAGAGCCCTTATTGCTATATGTGGCTGCTAATGCGCAGGCTGTTAGTGTGGCTATTGTGGTGGAACGCAAGGAGGCCGGAAAGGAGTCTTCGGTTCAACGACCGGTTTATTACATCAGTGAGGTGCTTATTGAATCAAAGCAGAGGTACCCGCATTGGCAGAAGTTGGTGTATGGAGTTTTCATGGCAAGCCGGAAGCTCAAGCATTATTTTCATGGTCATCCCATCACAGTGGTTAGTTCCGCCCCTCTGGGAGATATCATCCAAAACAGAGAGGCGACTGGCCGGATTGCCAAGTGGACTAATGAGCTTGGACCTCACGGGATAAAATATACGCCTCACACAGCAATCAAATCACAAGCACTTGTGGACTTCATTAATGATTGGACAGAGTTGCAGGCACCGGAGGAGAAGCCAGATAACACATACTGGACTATTCATTTTGATGGGTCCAGACAATTGGAGGGCTCGGGGGCTGGAGTCATATTAACTTCCCCACGAGGTGACAAGTTTTGTTGTGTTCTCTGCTTAATGTTCCCTTGTACTAACAATGCAGCTGAATATGAGGCATTGCTCCATGGCCTTCGGATGGCTAAGGAGATGAATTTAAGCCGAGTTAAGTGCTTCGGTGACTTGGACCTGGTGGCTTAGCAGGTATCTGGCACTTGGGATTCTAAGGATCCACTCATGGCTGCATATCGACGAGAGGTGGACATAGTGGCCGGTCATTTCATGGGTTATCAAGTTGACCATATAGACCGGCGAAAGAATGAAGCGGCGGACGCTTTAAGTCGTCTAGGCTCTCAGCGTAAACTGGTGCCACCTAATGTCTTCCTCGACGTACTTCATAATCCGTCGGTCAAGATACCCACAGAGGAGGAATTGGCTATTCCTGACCCGGAGGCCCAGTTGGTAGCAGCTCTTCATGTTATACCGGATTGGACAGTCCCATACCTGGCCTATATGAACCGGGGTGAGTTACCAGGCGATGAAACCTTGGCCCGGCAGATAATCCCGCGATCCAAGTCAATGACCATTATCAATGGGGAGTTACATCGTTACGGCGTGACAGGGGCGATTCAGCGTTGTGTGTCTCCTCAAAAAGGTTGTGAGATTTTGCGTGAGATCCACGAAGGAGATTGTGGTCACCACGCAGGTTCAAAATCCTTGGTGGCTAAGGCTTTTCGTCGCGGCTTCTATTGGTTGACGGCTCATGCTGATGCTGAGGATTTAGTAAAAAGGTGTGCCAGTTGTCAGAAATTTGCACGCCGCGCTCATGTTCCGGCTCAAGAGTTGAGAATGATTCCAATCACTTGGCCGTTTGCAACTTGGGGGATAGATATGGTTGGACCCTTTAAGAGGTCCAAGGACAAAAAGACCCACCTGTTGGTGGCGGTTGATAAGTTTACCAAGTGGGTAGAGGCAGAGCCAGTCAGTAAGTGTGATGCAGCCACGGCGGCCCAATTCACCAAAAAGGTGATATTCTGGTTTGGTTTTCCACACAACATTATAACTGATAACGGTACTAATGTGTCCAGGGGTGCTATGGAGGAATTTTGTCAACGTGAGCACATCCAGCTTAATGTAGCATCAATGGCTCACCCTCGGTCTAATGGTCAAGCAAAGAGGGAAAATCAAGAAATTTTGAGAGGTATTAAACCCCGGCTTATGGTTCCTTTAAACCGGACACCGGGTTGTTGAGTGGAGGAGTTACCTTCCGTATTATGGAGTATCAACACCACACCAAACAGATCTACGGGTTACACGCCTTTCTTCATGGTTTACGGAACATAGGCGGTTCTCCCTAGTGACATCCGTCATGACTCGCCCCATGTGGCGGCTTACGTTGAAGCTGAAAATGAGAAGGCACGTCAGGACTCACTGGACTTGTTAGATGAGGAGCGTGACCCCGCAGCGGCGCGGTCGGTGATTTATCAACAAGATCTCCGACGTTATCACAGCCGCCGGGTTAAGACCAGAACTTTTCAAGAGGGCGATCTGGTGCTCTGGCTCATCCAGGATCAGGCTGATATGCACAAGTTATCCCCACCTTGGGAAGGACCTTTTGTCGTCAGCAAAAATTTGCACAATGGGTCATACTACCTTATCGATGTTCAAGAGCACAAAGACTCACGTAAATCAGAGGAGGAGACCCAGCGGCCGTGGAATATAGCTCTTCTTCAGCCTTACTATACTTGAGCCACAGGCTCTTCTTATGTACATACTTATGACAATGTATATATTATATAATAAACCGAAGCCTCAGCTAAAGCGGGGTATCTATTGTTTTTTACATCGTGTGTGGTTACATGGGAGCTTCTACTTATAAAATGGAGTTCTACTAACCCGGCTTAGAAAGCCACGCAGATATACAGGGAATCACTAGGGGGCTTGGTCGTATTCGAACCATAGCTATGCCTCTTGATCGGTTTAAGGCCAAACAGGGAAATCACTAGGGGGCTTGGTTGTATTTACACCATAGCTACACCTCTTGATAGGTTTAAAGCCAAAAAGGAAATTATGTGGAACCAAAGAGAGTCTGTTGCAAAAGGCACAACTCAAACATAGGTACCCGCTGAGCACAACACCAATATTACTTGGGGGCTCATTGCTTCTCAAAGAACAACGAGCTTGCACCCTTGTAATAGGCTATCAAGCCAGCCTTGGAAGCCAGGTGTATTCACCTAAAACCCCGGGTTGTCCTGCCTCTTTAAGTAAGCCACTCCGTCCAGGTAAACCTGGTATGACCCATCAAATGTTTGACAAGTCAATCTCATAGACCCTGAACTTGTCAAAGTTAAAACGATGATTGGTTACAGATTGAGGTCCATCTTAAAAGACTTTGAAAAATGGTTTAACTCAGCGGCCTGGCAGCCCATGAAAAGCCTCGATTTAGGGCCTGCCAGCCCATGAAAAGCCTTGCCTATCTTTTCTTGTATTTGTTGCAAATGTTTTACCCTTTTTTGATAAGGGATTTATGAATATTTTCTGATAAACCGGTGTATATTACAACCCATCGTGTCTTTCAACGCTCAGTTGTCAGTACATGATCAGTTCTAAACTGGTAGTAATTTGATCCGGTCTGGTTTTGACTAGAAGTCACCAGAATTATATGAGTAAACCGGTGTTTCTCGTAACCCGGTATGGTTTTGATACGAACCGGCAAGAATGAAAGGAGTCATCAATACTCCAGATTGGTGTTATCACCCTTATTATCCCAACAGTTGGACAGCCAACAAGATATATCACAGGTATCATCTATTTTATATCTGGGTATTACAGTCGTGATTATACATCCAAGCTCTATATATATTTGGGCATCATGGCCCGTCCAGTGGTAAACCACTAGGACACTTTCAAGTTCTTGTATGCAGGAACACGTTGAATAAAAGCCGCACTGGACTATGCATATAATAGATCCCAAAGGCATGGCGAGTTATCAGTATCAAGCAAAATAAATATGCTCGATGGCATAGCAAGCGACTGTTTTGAACTAGCCTATTACAAGGCGTTTTAAATGCTCACCAAGAATAATTGTTTCAATAACAAGTGGCAGACTGCGACAGCTAAACCGGCCACCGGTTCAAGATTCATCTCTAGGACGACTTGAAGATTGCGTATCATCTTGAGTTGGTCTATCTTCCTGCTCTATACCGAGTGGCTGGAAATCAATTGTTGTCCAATCGATTCTGGTTAACGCTTGGAATATGGCTTCTTCACTTATAAGAGGGGAAGGATCAATGTCAGGAGCATACATGTGCTTACGGATTGGCGGATAAGATCTTCTACATCATGAATCGGCGCGGACTGTCTTTTCCCCTCAACATCATAAACCGGTTGATAATGAGATAGATCTGTGTCATCCGCCAATTTGCTTGCTACAGGCCGCATTTCCTTTGTCAGCCTTCGGAGGTCATCGTTGTTGAATTCTGTGCCATCTTCATTCACGTTGGGGTAGCCTTGGCCGATATCTGTCGGTTCAAGATCTGGAATCCACCTCTTGGACCGGATTAGCGTAGTCAACGCACCTGACCTTGCGGCTGATCTCTTCAGTTCATCCAACCGGGCAGGCAGCATGGCCAGCTTTTTGATGGTTTCCTTTATCAGCGCTGGAGGAGGTTTGTTATAAGCTGTAGTCCAAATGGCTCGCTGGGATCTAGAATACAGCTGTTCTATCAAAGTATAGGCTACTTTAAGCTTCATCCGCATGTTGGAGCCCAGATGAGTAATGCGGGTCCGTGTCATGGTAAAGCATCAGTAAACTGGCCTTTGATAAGATATTATGGATTGGAAAAACTTCATATGAGGATACTCACCAAATACAACACAGGTCATGGCATTAATCTGCCGCTTTAAGCCGGTCAGTTCTTCAACCACCGGCTTCAGGGCTGCTTCTGTGTCTTCGGCCTTCTTTGTCAAACCGGCCTTCTCGGCATCCCAATCTGCACGTTCCTTCTTAAAATTTTCCTTCAACTTCTCCATGGCTGCTAAGGCTTTAGTCAGTTCCTCCTTGGCTTTGGAAGCCTCCGCTTGCTGAGACTTGATGTTTTCTTGAAGATCGGCGGTTTGGGAGTCCTTTTTGCTCAGTTCAGCCTGTAAAGGAATGACATATCATCAGTGGGATGCATATATTTGAAGTACCAAGCACATAACAAGTTATGCACTTTGTACTTGGGGGCTAATGTCTATTTGCTCTGTTATCAGAAATTTTTGCAAGTCCCAAATACAATGCAAACATTATCTTTGGCACTTGGGGGCTAATGTACATTTCTTCAAATCGGAGCATTGGTTAAAGTCCCGGTTCACCTTGGAAAGATAAACCGACCCTTGGGGACTACACAGATGAAAACTACAGGAATACAATGTTAAAGTACCGGTTTATTTCAAAGGATCATCTGATATATGGAGGATAAGTTTGCAAGGGTTGAGATATTACAAAGTCCCGATTTATGATTGCTATCATAAACCGGCCCTTGGGGGCTACTAGAGTTGGTATTTGCAATTGAACTTAAGAAAGGAAAAGTTATGTCATTACCTCATAGCGCTCATTCATCAGATTCACCAAACCGGCTTCATAATCATGGTTTGTGTGCAAACGGTTCAGAAAGCCAGAGTGGAGTTCTTCAGCACTGAAGTGGGCATAGCTTGATAGACCGGTGCTCCACTTGCCCTTCTCCATGGCCGCACGTTCTTCTTTGGCACTATGTTTCGCCAATATAACAGGATGGCCAGGAGAGGTGTGGCCAATACCAGTAATGATAGCCTCATCTTCTTTATCTTCAGCGGGCATTTTCTGGGGTTGATGGAGTATTAGTGGTCTTCACTGGACTAGAAGGTCCATCATCATCCTGGATTGGACTTGCCGGTTTATCATCTGGCACAGCGGTATCAACTTCTACTTGTTCATCAACATTGTGATCTTGAGGGGGCGGTTCATCAAATGTGGCTTCAGTATTTGGACCATCCGGTTCAGTAGTCAGCTCCGGTTCAATCACCACATGATCGTCCGACGAGTTATTCACCCTGGCCTTCTTACTGGGTCTGGCCTTGGCTCTAAAAAAAAGAACATATGCAAAGGTTAGCATAGCATATAAACTGTGAAACATCAAAAGATTGGGTTGAAATACTTACCCAACCACGGTTTTAAGAGGAGGGAGTTGTGTGGCCATGGATTCGCCGGATGAAGAAGGAGGTGTCACCTGATAATTCAAATCGTACGGATTAAGAGGTTGTCGGAAAAAGCCTGCCTTGGGATAAGAAGTGTCAGAAGTGGGTGAGACCTCGGGTCAGCGTTTTCGAACCGGGTGTTCGGTAAACTGGTCGATGTGACCGTTTGGCCGCTGTGCCTGGTTGTGCAGCGAGCCTCATGCCGCTGCTTCTTCAAAAGAAATTTTGGGTCCAAGTGAGCAAGAGGATGAGAAAATCTTATTTTCTGGACTGCTTGATGGATTTTTTGTGTTGGCAGAGAGTCTGAACCGGAGGAAAGGATAATTACCTCTGCAACATCAGCTTGGCTGCCCTCAGTGTCCTCCTTATAAATATCATTGTCAATGAGATGCATAAAAAGTGAACCAAGTGAATCAAGTTCTACCTCCGCTTCCGGTTCATCCGGGTCGTCGTCAAGCTCTAAACCGATGGGTTAAGGTGCCTTCCTTTTTGTGGTTTTCTTGACGGCTTTCGTTTTAGGACAAGAAGGCTTCACCGCTTTCTCCTGAGGTTTCTTTTTCCAGAACGGGTCATCACCCTGTTTAAGAATGGGCAGAGGGTATTCAAAGATTGCACAGTCCAAAAATATCAGCTGTAAAGCGGAAGCACAGACAATACTTATAGCGGGCGGTTTGTTTTGCGTGTAAAAGGGACTTAACCCGGTCTTGCTGTAGACAGTTTCCGGTTCATTCAACATTTTCTTCACATACTCAGTGACTTCTTCATCTGTTAGCTGAATATTGATATGACGTTGAGAGTCTTGTACGTCACCAGTATACTCGCACATTAAGCCGGAGCGGCGACTTAACGGCAAAATGCTCCAGGATATCCAGCAACGGATGAAGTCCACGCCTATTAAACCGTTGGCCAGGAAGGCTATAAGCTTGGCGAGTTGAGGTGCGTACGAGGCCCGTTCCTGGGCACTTAGTCGTTGCAGAAGTGGATGAGTATTAACAAGCCGGTGAGCACAATAACCCGGCAGAGGGTTCTCATCTTCGGGAGAGGTGTCTCTGCAATAGAACCAAGTTTGGTTCCACTCCTTTGGGTGACTGTGAAGTTTGGCATGAGGAAACTCAACTTCTTTCCTTTTTTGAATAGAGACGCCACCAAGTTCAGTATTGGGTCCGTCTACCAATTCAGTGCGCCGGTTTAAATGGAAGAAATCCCGGAACTGCTCGATAGCTGGTTCTTCTTGTAGGTACGCTTCACAAAAAACTTGAAAGTTGCATATATTGGATATCGAGTGGGGTCCGATATCTTGAGGGTGGAGCTGAAAGCTGGCAAGTACATCTCGAAAAAACTTCGATCTGGGCGGTTTAAAGGCCATGGCCTATATGATCAACAAACACCACTACTTCACCCTGCTTGGGGGTAGGAGGATTTTTCGGCCCAGGAACTCGCCACCGGATTTCATTTTTCTTCGGTAAGGTGCCAATTTTGACCATTCCGTTCAGTTGCTCCTCAGTAACCCGGGAAGGGACCCAGTTATAGGAATAGAACAATTTGGCCATTGCAAGCGAAGAGCTAGGGAGAAAATAATTGCCGGTTTATGATTCATTAATGATGATGCATAAGGTGCAACATGTTGAGGGAAAAGGAATCCAAGCATGTGAAATTGGTAAATCGGAAGAAGTTATAAACTACCGATGATAGAGTATTTATGAATTGTAAAGCAATGAACAGAAGAAGAGGTATATGCATACTATTAAACCAAAGTATAAATAAATCGGCGGTTTAAAAGGGGACTAATGGTACCTATCGGATTATCATACTTCAAAAAGTTAAACCGCCTATATTGGTGTGAAGGGTACAGATCTAAAAATACCTAAGTGAGGGAAACAGGTTTCACTGATTTATATGGTGATTTCAGATCTAAGGGGTGACAGAAAACTGGAATATATTCAGACCTAAAACCTTCAGGTGCTTAACTAGTTCGTCAAAATCAGATGAATTGTTGTCTATGTAAAGGAGTGATCTAATAAGGAAGGGTGAGCTTGTCGCTACGGTTGCGCAAGGGCTAAAACAGATCTAAGACTAGCCTACGATGCTACCAAGAAGGACAAGGAAGAACAGCTCTAGAACTTTGATGAACTCTGGTGAATACAAAACCCTAATGAAGAAGATCTAGGGCGGAAAGAGAGAGGGCTTACCAGTGTTACAGGAACGGAGGAGATGCGTCGCACTTGTCTGGTCCAGTCAGGTCAATGCAGTGACCGACGGTGATGCAGAGGCAAAGCTTGACGACGACGGCGGCGCTCGAGTGCAGGGGCGTCGCGAGGAGGAAGAAGAGATGAAGAGGCAGTGGAGGAAAAGGAAAAGGGGCCTCAACCCTATTTATAAAGCAAAGAGATAAGTGACAGACGCGGAAATCGAGGAGCTCAAAAATGGATATTTAATAAGGTTGTCGGCTCGATGGTTGGATGCTCATTAATAAAGGGCAAGGCCGTCTCCAGAAATTCGAGGCCCCCGGGCAAAAATCAAAATTGGGCCCAAATTTTGTAAAATTCGTATTACGGAAGTAATAATGTATCTAAAGCATACTCTTGGCTTATTATATAATTTCAGGTATGTTTTATTATGTATACAATATTTTGACTTATATCAAATACAAATGCTAAAATATAATAAAAGGGCACTAAAGTAATAAACTAACCTCATGTTCTACCAAAAAGCAGAATCCATCTAGTATTTCTTGAAATGAGATCTTCAATATCTTCATACTAATCTTCTCCAAGACAATATTGGGAGTTTGATTTTCAGAATTTAACGGAAATTCTTTCACAACAAATCTGTCAAGAGCACCCTTTTGAGATTGAGCTTGCGCTACTAACTTTTGCCTTTTTCTTACGCTTTTTACAACCAGAATCCTGTTGTCTGTTTCTCGAAGACATAACGAGGATTGAGAAATAAACGACTTCCTGTTAAACATAAAAGTGCCCAATTAGTGTGAATCAAAAATATAAAGGCATCTACAACTGATAAAGAATTAACTTAATTCCGTCCTACGCCTATTCTAGCACCGTGGATAAATAAATTCGTTACCAAATATCTAATCCAAGAACAAATTATCTCGTCCTACTCGGCTACTCATAAGCTAGGTCAGAGAGATCAAACTTAATTAAGTACTATGTAGTGACGACGAACAAGGATAAAATTAAATAGACGAAACGGCGATACCTGAGCACCGGGCAGTCGCCGATGGTGGAAGGCAGCATCTGGGCGACTGGCGGAAACCGCGGAAAGCAGCCGGACGACGTCCTGGGCGATGGCGGAAGGCAGCAGACCGCCGTTGATCGATTGGCGGAAGCCAGAAGTGTTAGCGATCCATATACATGGATTGATGGATAAGCACTTAACCGCCTTGTGGCTCATGGGCTGAGGTACGTTTACTTAGCAGGCTGGCCATTAGATTAATGATGTATTAGCGTTACCTAGCTATTTGGGGGCCCCAATTTTTTGGGGGCCCTGTGCGGTCGCCCACCTCGGCCTCCCTTGTCGACGGGCCTGATAAAGGGCATCTTCGGCTTCAACGAATAGGTGATATCATGGCGGTTTACTGCGGACCTGAAGGATGACATCACGGTGATTTACAAGATCCATGCGAAGGTGCCAGGGTAAGAATTTTTCTAAGTTTTGAAGATTGACATGAACAAGTTCAAATCAATCTGGGGCCTAATGTTGGGGATATTACTACTAGACGTAAGCTGGCCAGGAGTAGCCGGGTTAACTCTATGAAGATTAGAAGCCCATGAAGACATGAGGATGGTGGCGCTTTACGAAGGCCCAAGGCCCAAAGGCGGGTTAAGGCCTGTAGATGTAAACCGACTTTCTCATGTAACTTGCATTGAAAGATTGGAAGGATAGAGACCGAGTTGGACACACTGATGATCCGGCCTCGGGACTCTGTAAACCAACGGGCGTCGACCTATGTATATAAAGGGACGACCTGACGGTGGTTTAGGGACAACACACAACAACAACTCGAGAGCCAGGCAAAGCGGATTCGCTCCCTGATCATCGAAACCCCAACAATTCCATCACAACTAGACGTAGGCTTTTAGCTTCATCGTAAGGGGCCGAACTAGTATAAAACTCTCGTGTCCCTTGTCCGGTTTAACCCCTTTAAGCTAACCCGTAGCGATGGCTCCACGACTAAGTCCTTTCATGAGGACATCTGCCGTGACAAAACCACGACAGCCTCCCCGGCCACGCTTCCACTTAGCAAAGGTGTTGCCGGAGTTCGTTGTCTGGTCGGTGGATCCGGCCGGTAACTGGCTCCAGCTTCCGCGCTTCTTCGTTGATGAGCTGCCGGCCCCTGGTCTAGGCGGGCTTTGGCTGCACGCGGACGGTTGCTGCAGCAGGGCTTCCAGCATCGTGGTTGAAGTCTCCGCCGCGGGCAACATAGCTCTGGCCCATGGTTGGCAGATGTTCACACGCGCGCGCGGCCTGGGCAAGCGGTGCACCCTCCATTTCAAGTATGATGGTGATGCGACCCTCTACGTGAGGGTGTTTGGGGAAGATGGTCGTCGTGCCAGGTGCTGCCCCGAGACGAACGACGGCGAGGAGGTGCTCGATCTCGGCGATGGCCGCGACGAGGGCGAGCCCGCTAGCCGCGCCTCGTCCAGCTACGGCGGCTCTTGTCTTGGTGAAAGCTCCAGTAGCAGTGGCTACGACCAGCCGCCACGCCGCCGCGCTCGCTTCGAAGGTGGTAGCGGGTCATCCCGTCGTCGCGCCTCCATGAAGCGCGAGGAGGGATCCGGCAAAGCTCGGGACGTCGCCGGAGGCCTGCCCCCGTGGTCCGCTGCAACACCGCTTTTGCTTTGTTCCTCTTTTCTTTCCTGCATCCAAATGAAACCAGTATGGGCCCAGAGGGGCGTGTATCAAACTGTGATTCATTACTCATTATGCTATGCTTGTTATTTCCGTGTTGTGTCGTTATTTTGTGTGGAGATAACTTAGCCTGGCGCGTTCGGGGCATCTTCTTCTTCACGAGGCACTTGTTTCCTCGTGCCTGTCTTGGCTTAGTGGTTGCTCAGGAACTGCATAAATTCGTTAGGAGGCTCGCTAGGAGACTTATCGCTCACCCGAGCCTTGACCCAGCACTTCATATCGCGGTACCCGAGGGGCACAGATTAGGAGAGATGCGCCGGCTCGCGGGCTCGAACGAGGGTGCCTCGCGAGGAAGCAGACCGAAGGCAGAGAGAAGGACCAACGAAGGAGGAAGAAACCCTCGCGAAGGCACCTGCCTAGCCCTCTCGTGAGGTTTGCGAGAGAGAGAACATAAGCGAACTAGATTCGGAAAAGGCGGCAAAAGGTGACAGAACCAAATCAGCAAGGAACACAAGAAGCAAACTTCGATTAAGAGAAGGCGAGCCAACTACGGAAAGCAAATGAAAAGACGTGTCCGGCACCTAGTCTAGTCTTCGATGTCTTCTCACCGGCGCGGAGCTAAGTACTGCCACTAGGCGTGGGAGGGAGCCCCCGAGGCCCGATGGCGGCTCTCCGGAGACTCCGGGGCGTGTACAGCCCCACTCATTATTACGTGAGAGTGTCACGGGCGGTGATTCTTCACAGGCACAGGGCCTTCTTCACAGGCACTGGGCCTTTCTTCATAGGCACAGGGCCTTGCTTCACAGGCACTGGGCCTTGCTTCATGGGTAGAACTTCCGGAGGTGCTGGATGTTCTAGGCGTTCTGGATGGGCACCCCGTCCTGTGTCTCCAGGCGCGCGGCGCCAGGCCTGGAGATATGGACGACCCTGAACAGGCCCTCCCACATGGGTGAGAGCTTGTGCAACCCTTCCCTGGAGAGGACCCGCCTCAGGACGAGGTCGCCTGCCTCAAGCGTCCTAGATTATTGACTCTAGTGCAAGTGGGAGACTGAAGGAAATATGCCCTAGAGGCAATAATAAAGTTATTATTTATTTCCTTATAATCATGATAAATGTTTATTATTCATGCTAGAATTGTATTTACCGGAAACATAATACATGTGTGAATACATAGACAAACAAAGTGTCACTAGTATGCCTCTACTTGACTAGCTCGTTAATCAAAGATGGTTATGTTTCCTAACCATGAACAATGAGTTGTTATTTGATTAACGAGGTCACATCATTAGTAGAATGATCTGATTGACATGACCCATTCCATTAGCTTAGCACCCGATCGTTTAGTCTGTTGCTATTGCTTTCTTCATGACTTATACATGTTCCTATGACTATGAGATTATGCAACTCCCGTTTACCGGAGGAACACTTTAGGTACTACCAAACGTCACAACGTAACTGGGTGATTATAAAGGAGTACTACAGGTGTCTCCAATGGTCGATGTTGGGTTGGCGTATTTCGAGATTAGGATTTGTCACTCCGATTGTCGGAGAGGTATCTCTGGGCCCTCTCGGTAATACACATCACATAAGCCTTGCAAGCATTACAACTAATATGTTAGTTGTGAGATGATGTATTACGGAACGAGTAAAGAGACTTGCCGGTAACGAGATTGAAATAGGTATTGGATACCGACGATCGAATCTCGGGCAAGTAACATACCGATGACAAAGGGAACAACGTATGTTGTTATGCGGTCTGACCGATAAAGATCTTCGTAGAATATGTAGGAGCCAATATGGGCATCCAGGTCCCGCTATTGGTTATTGACCGGAGACGTGTCTCGGTCATGTCTACATTGTTCTCGAACCCGTAGGGTCCGCACGCTTAAGGTTACGATGACAGTTATATTATGAGTTTACATGTTTTGATGTACCGAAGGAGTTCGGAGTCCCGGATGAGATTGGGGACATGACGAGGAGTCTCCAAATGGTCGAGACGTAAAGATTCATATATTGGATGATATGGTTAGGCCAAGGGGTCAAGCCTATGAGGCTTTAGATCGGTGCAAAAGGAGTTTTGCGGAGTTCAGGGGGCCAAACGCCGGAGACCCTGGCGTCTGGCCCTGGGCCAGACGCCGAGGCCCATGGCGTCTGGGCCAGACGCCAAGGATTGTGGCGTTTGGTCCTGGAGTCCGAGTGGGACTCTTGCCTTTCGGGCAAAACCGACTTTGAGGAGGCTTTTTCTCCAAGTTTCGACCCCGGGGCTCAACATATAAATAGAGGGGCAGGACTAGCACCAAAGGCACAACAAGTTGATCCACGTGATCTATTCCTTAGCCATGTGCGGCGCCCCCAGCCACCATATTCCTCGATAATACTGTAGCGGAGTTTAGGCGAAGCCCTGCTGCTGTAGTTCATCAAGATCGTCACCACGCCGTCGTGCTGACGGAACTCTTCCCCGACACTTTGCTGGATCGGAGTCCGGGAATCATCATCGAGCTGAACGTGTGCTCGAACTCAGAGGTGTCGTAGTTTCGGTGCTTGATCGGTCGGGCCGTGAAGACGTACGACTACATCAACCGCGTTGTGCTAACGCTTCCGCTTACGGTCTACAAGGGTATGTAGACAACACTCTCCCCTCTCGTTGCTATGCATCACATGATCTTGCGTGTGCGTAGGAAATTTTTTGAAATTACTACCAAACCCAACAGTGGTATCAGAGCCTAGGTTATTTATGTTGATGTTATATGCACGAGTAGAACACAAGTGAGTTGTGGACGATACAAGTCATACTGCCTACCAGCATGTCATACTTTGGTTCGGCGGTATTGTTGGACGAGACGACCCGGACCAACCTTACGCGTACGCTTACGCGAGACCAGTTCCCTCGACGTGCTTTGCACATAGATGGCTTGCGGGCATCTGTCTCTCCAACTTTAGTTGAACCGAGTGTGGCTACGCCCGGTCCTTGCGAAGGTTAAAACGGAGTCTATTTGACAAACTATCGTTGTGGTTTTGATGCGTAGGTGAGATTGGTTCTTACTTAAGCCCGTTGCAGCCACGTAAAACATGCAACAACAAAGTAGAGGACGTCTAACTTGTTTTTGCAGGGCATGTTGTGATGTGATATGGTCAAGGCATGATGCTGAATTTTATTGTATGAGATGATCATGTTTTGTAACCAAGTTATCGGCAACTGGCAGGAGCCATATGGTTGTCGCTTTATTGTATGCAATGCAATCGCGATGTAATGCTTTACTTTATCACTAAGCGGTAGCGATAGTCGTGGAAGCATAAGATTGGCGAGACGACAACGATGCTACGATGGAGATCAAGGTGTCGCGCCGGCGACGATGGTGATCATGACGGTGCTTCGGAGATGGAGATCACAAGCACAAGATGATGATGGCCATATCATATCACTTATATTGATTGCATGTGATGTTTATCTCTTTATGCATCTTATCTTGCTTTGATTAACGGTAGCATTATAAGATGATCTCTCACTAAATTATCAAGAAGTGTTCTCCCTGAGTATGCACCATTGCGAAAGTTCTTCGTGCTGAGACACCACGTGATGATCGGGTGTGATAGGCTCTACGTTCAAATACAACGGGTGCAAAACAGTTGCGCACGCAGAATACTCAGGTTAAACTTGACGAGCCTAGCATATGCAGATATGGCCTCGGAACACGGAGACCGAAAGGTCGAGCGTGAATCATATAGTAGATATGATCAACATAGTGATGTTCACCATTGAAACTACTCCATCTCACGTGATGATCGGACATGGTTTAGTTGATTTGGATCACGTGATCACTTAGAGGATTAGAGGGATGTCTGTCTAAGTGGGAGTTCTTAAGTAATATGATTAATTGAACTTAAATTTATCATGAACTTAGGCCTGGTAGTATTTTGCAAATTATAGATCAATAGCTCGCGTTGTTGCTTCCCTGTGTTTATTTTGATATGTTCCTAGAGAAAATTGTGTTGAAAGATGTTAGTAGCAATGATGCGGATTGGATCCGTGATCTGAGGATTATCCTCATTGCTGCACAGAAGAATTATGTCCTTGATGCACCGCTAGGTGACAGACCTATTGCAGGAGCAGATGCAAACGTTATGAACGTTTAGCTAGCTCAATATGATGACTACTTGATAGTTTAAGTGCACCATGCTTAACGGCTTAGAATCGGGACTTCAAAGACGTTTTGAACGTCATGGACCATATGAGATGTTCCAGGAGTTGAAGTTAATATTTCAAGCAAATACCCGAGTTGTGAGATATGAAGTCTCCAACAAGTTCTATAGCTAAAAGATGGAGGAGAATTGCTCAACTAGTGAGCATGTGCTCAGATTGTCTGGGTACTACAATCGCTTGAATCAAGTGGGAGTTAATCTTCCAGATAAGATAGTGATTGACAGAATTCTCTAGTCACCATCACCAAGTTAGTAGAACTTCGTGATGAACTATAATATGCAAGGGATAACGGAAACAACTCCCAAGCTCTTCGTGATGATGAAATCAATGAAGGTAGAAATCAAGAAAAACATCAAGTGTTGATGGTTGATAAGACCACTAGTTTCAAGAAAAGGGCAAAGGGAAGAAGGGGAACTTCAAGAAGAACGACAAGCAAGTTGCTCAAGTGAAGAAGCCCAAGTCTGGTCCTAAGCCTGAGACTAAGTGCTTCTACTGCAAAGGGACTGGTCACCGGAAACGGAATCACCCCAAGTGATTGGCGGATAAGAAGGATGGCAAAGTGAACATAAGTATATTTGATATACATGTTATTGATGTGTACTTTACTAGTGTTTATAGCAAACCCTAAGTATTTGATACTAGTTCAGTTGCTAAGATTAGTAACTCGAAACGGGAGTTGCAGAATAAACAGAGACTAGTTAAGGGTGAAGTGACGATGTGTGTTGGAAGTGGTTCCAAGATTGATATGATCATCATCGCACACTCCCTATAATTTCGGGATTAGTGTTGAAACTAAATAAGTGTTATTTGGTGAGCATGAATATGATTTGATCATGTTTATTGTAATACGGTTATTCATTTAAGTAAAAGAATAAATTGTTGTTCTGTTTACATGAATAAAACTTTATATGGTTACACACCCAATGAAAATAGTTCATTGGATCTCGATCTTAGTGATACACATATTCATAATATTGAAACCAAAAGATGTAAAGATTAATAATGATAGTGCAACTTATTTATGGCACTGCCGTTTAGGTCATATTGGTGTAAAGCGCATGAAGAAACTCCATGCTGATGGGATTTTGGAATCACTTGATTATGAATCACTTGATGCTTGCGAACCATGCCTTATGGGCAAGATGACTAAAACGCTGTTCTCCGGAACAATGAAGCAAGCAACAGATTTGTTGGAAATCATACATACCGATGTATGTGGTCCGATGAAAGGCTTACAGCAGGTATCATTATTTTCTGACCTTCACAAGATGATTTGAGCAGATATGGGGATATCTACTTGATGAAACATAAGTCTGAAATAATTGAAAGGTTCAAAGAATTTCAGAGTGAAGTGGAAAAATCATCGTAACAAGAAAAATAAAGTTTCTGCGATCTGATCACGGAGACGAATATTTGAGTTACGAGTTTGGTCTTCAATTAAAACAATGTGGAATAGTTTCATAGCTCACGCCACCTGGAACACCACAATGTTATGGTGTGTCCGAACGTCGTAACCGCGCTTTATTGGATATGGTGCGATCTATGATGTCTCTTATTGATTTACCATTGTCGTTTTGGGGTTATGCATTAGAGACAACTGCATTCACGTTAAAAAGGCACCATCTAAATCCGTTGAGACGACACTATATGAACTGTGGTTTAGCAAGAAACCCAAGTTGTCGTTTCTTAAAGTTTGGGGCTGCGATGCTTATGTGGAAAAGCTTCATCCTGATAAGCTCGAACCCAAATCGGAGAAGTGCGTCTTCATAGAATACCCAAAGGAAATTGTTGGGTACACCTTCTATCACAGATCCGGAGGCAAGATATTCGTTGCTAAAAATGGATCCTTTCTGGAGAAGGAGTTTCTCTCGAAAGAAGTGAGTGGGAGGAAAGTAGAACTTGATGAGGTAACTGTACCTGCTCCCTTATTGGAAAGTAGTTCATCACAGAAATCAGTTCCTGTGACAAATACACCAATTAGTGAGGAAGCTAATGATATTGATCATAAAACTTCAGATCAGGTTACTACAGAACCTCGTAGGTCTTCCAGAGTAAGATCTGCACCAGAGTGGTGTAGTAATCATGTTCTGGAAGTCATGTTACTAGACCATGATGAACCTACGAACTATGAGGAAGCGATGATGAGCCCAGATTCCGCGAGATGGCTTGAGGCCATAAAATCTGAGATATGATCCATGTATGACAACAAAGTATGGACTTTGATTGACTTGCTCGATGATCAGCAAAGCCATGTTAAATAAATGGATCTTCAAGAGGAAGACGGACACTGATAGTAGTGTTACTCTCTACCAAGCTCGACTTGTTGCAAAAGTTTTTCAACAAGTTCAAGGTGTTGAATACGATGAGGCTTTCTCACTCGTATCGATGCTTAAGTCTATCTGAATCATGTTAGCAATTGCCACATTTTATGAAATCTGGCAAATGGATGTCAAAACTGCATTCCTTAATGGATTTATTAAAGAAGAGTTGTATATGATGCAACCAGAAGGTTTTGTCAATCCTAAAGGTGCTAACAAAATGTGCAAGCTCCAGCGATCCATCTATGGACTGGTGCAAGCATCTCAGAGTTGGAATATACGCTTTGATAAGTTGATCAAAGCATATAGTTTTATATGGACTTACGATGAAGCCTGTATTTACAATAAAGTGAGTGGGAGCACTACAGCCTTTCTGATTAGTATATGTGAGTGACATATTGTTGACCAGAAATGATGTAGAATTTTTTCTGCAAAGCATAAAGGAGTGTTTTAAAGGAGTTCTTTAAAAAGAAAAGACCTCAGTAAAAAGCTACTTATATATTGAGCATCAAGATCTATTGAGATAGATCAAGACGCTTGATAAGATTTTCAATGAGTACATACCTTGGCAAGATTTTGAAATAGTTCAAAATGGAACAGTTAAAGAAAGAGTTCTTGCCTGTGTTGCAAAGGTATGAAATTGAGTAAGACTCAAATCCCGACCACAGCAGAAAATAGAAAGAGAATGAAAAGTCATTCCCTATGCCTCAGTCATAGGTTCTATAAAGTATGCTATGCTTTGTACCAGACCTATTGTATACCTTGCTCTGTATTTGGCAAGGGAGTACAATAGTGATCTAGGAGTAGATCACTGGACATTGGTCAAGAATATCCTTAGTAAGGACTAAGGAGATGTTTCTCGATTATGGAGGTGATAAAAGAGTTTGTTGTAAAAGTTACATCAGTGCAAACTTTTACACTAATCCAGATGACTCTAAGACTCAATCTGGATACATATTGAAAGTGGGAGCGATTAGCTAGAGTAGCTCCGTACAGAGCATTGTAGACATAGAATATTTGCAAAATACATACGGCTCTGAATGTGACAGACCCGTTGACTAAGCTTCTCTCACGAGCAAAACATGATCACACCTTAGTACTCTTTGGATGTTAATCACATAGCGATGTGAACTAGAATATTGACTCTAGTAAACCCTTTGGGTGTTGGTCACATGATGATGTGAACTATGGTTGTTAATCATATAAAGATATGAATATTGGTGTTAAATCACATGACGATGTGAACTAGATTATTGACTCTAGTGCAAGTGGGAGACTGAAGGAAATATGCCCTAGAGGCAATAATAAAGTTATTATTTATTTCCTTATAATCATGATAAATGTTTATTATTCATGCTAGAATTGTATTTACCGGAAACATAATACATGTGTGAATACATAGACAAACAAAGTGTCACTAGTATGCCTCTACTTTACTAGCTCGTTAATCAAAGATGGTTATGTTTCCTAACCATGAACAATGAGTTGTTATTTGATTAACGAGGTCACATCATTAGTAGAATGATCTGATTGACATGACCCATTCCATTAGCTTAGCACCCGATCGTTTAGTATGTTGCTATTGCTTTCTTCATGACTTATACATGTTCCTATGACTATGAGATTATGCAACTCCCGTTTACCGGAGGAACACTTTAGGTACTACCAAACGTCACAACGTAACTGGGTGATTATAAAGGAGTACTACAGGTGTCTCCAATGGTCGATGTTGGGTTGGCGTGTTTCGAGATTAGGATTTGTCACTCCGATTGTCGGAGAGGTATCTCTGGGCCCTCTCGGTAATACACATCACATAAGCCTTGCAAGCATTACAACTAATATGTTAGTTGTGAGATGATGTATTACGGAACGAGTAAAGAGACTTGCCGGTAACGAGATTGAACTAGGTATTGGATACCGACGATCGAATCTCGGGCAAGTAACATACCGATGACAAAGGGAACAACGTATGTTGTTATGCGGTCTGACCGATAAAGATCTTCGTAGAATATGTAGGAGCCAATATGGGCATCCAGGTCCCGCTATTGGTTATTGACCGGAGACGTGTCTCGGTCATGTCTACATTGTTCTCGAACCCGTAGGGTCCGCACGCTTAAGGTTACGATGACAGTTATATTATGAGTTTACATGTTTTGATGTACCGAAGGAGTTCGGAGTCCCGGATGAGATTGGGGACATGACGAGGAGTCTCGAAATGGTCGAGACGTAAAGATTCATATATTGGATGATATGGTTAGGCCAAGGGGTCAAGCCTATGAGGCTTTAGATCGGTGCAAAAGGAGTTTTGCGGAGTTCAGGGGGCCAAACGCCGGAGACCCTGGCGTCTGGCCCTGGGCCAGACGCCGAGGCCCATGGCGTCTGGGCCAGACGCCAAGGATTGTGGCGTTTGGTCCTGGAGTCCGAGTGGGACTCTTGCCTTTCGGGCAAAACCGACTTTGAGGAGGCTTTTGCTCCAAGTTTCGACCCCGGGGCTCAACATATAAATAGAGGGGCAGGGCTAGCACCAAAGGCACAACAAGTTGATCCACGTGATCTATTCCTTAGCCGTGTGCGGCGCCCCCAGCCACCATATTCCTCGATAATACTATAGCGGAGTTTAGGCGAAGCCCTGCTACTGTAGTTCATCAAGATCGTCACCACGCCGTCGTGCTGACGGAACTCTTCCCCGACACTTTGCTGGATCGGAGTCCGGGGATCGTCATCGAGCTGAACGTGTGCTCGAACTCGGAGGTGCCATAGTTTCGGTGCTTGATCGGTCGGGCCGTGAAGACGTACGACTACATCAACCGCGTTGTGCTAACGCTTCCGCTTACGGTCTACAAGGGTATGTAGACAACACTCTCCCCTCTCGTTGCTATGCATCACATGATCTTGCGTGTGCGTAGGAATTTTTTTGAAATTACTACGAAACCCAACAGACACCTAAAAACAACAACGAATATATGCTGCTGGCATCTAAAAACATGGCCGCCGCCCGCGCGCTGTACCTCCGGTCGCTGCGGGCCACAGGCACCGCGCTGCTGCAGTTCGCCGCTGTCGAGGCTGACAACCCGCACCCGCGCCCTCCCCGCCACCTCCGCCTCCCCCTCAGTGAAGTTCCCGTGGGAATGGACATGGTTACACAACTCAAATCAACAAGAGCAGACCAATTCCTCTCCCGATCCTCTCACAGATGCTTGTATCAATCGGACTGTAACAGAGTAGCAGAGTGTCTAAGTATGATGTTCTAGGGTTTTGGATTGGGGAACTGAGTTGATGCCGACGCAGAGGCGAAGGAATCACTCCATCTATCTATCTTTTTCTACTCAAACAAATCTGGTTCGCCGTATTAGATTACATTGGATTAGATGGATCTGCTTTTTAGCTGTGCATACTCGTTCCCTGCTTCTTGCCTCACATGTCACATCCTTCCCCTCTACTTCATCACTTCTTCGCACAGGATTCCATGGACATACGCCCACATGTTGCTTCATGGTCTGCGTTCCAAGGTTAGCACAGTATGTTCTTCTTCAGCCTGGCCATTGCTCCTGGGATGCGCCATCAAAGCGTAGCAGATCTGCGTTCCAAGGTTAGCACAATATGTTTTGAAGAAGTTACTGGTGAACTGCGAGCCATTGTCGGTGATGATGCGGTTGGGGACCCCAAAACGGCTCACGAGGCCCTTGATGAACTTAACCGCAGAACCAGCAGGGATGGTGCGGACGGCTTCCACTTCCGCCCACTTGGTGGACTTGTCGATCGCGATGTAGAGGTAGCGGTAGCCTCCTGGCGCTCGAGGGAATGGGCCCAAGATATCCAGCCCCCAAACCGCGAACGTCCATGTGAGCGGTATAGTCTGGAGGCCCTGAGCTGTTGATGGATATGCTTGGCATGGAACTGGCAAGCTTCGCAGGACTTCACCAGCTCAGCTGCGTCGTTGAGCGCCGTGGGCCAGTAGAATCCACTGCGGAACACCTTGCTGACGAGAGTCCGTGACGATGAGTGGTGTCCGCAGTCCCCGCCGTGTATGTCATTCAGCAACTCCTTTCCCTGGTCCCTGGAAATGCAACGCAACGAAACATCATTTGGTCGCTTTCGGTACAACTCACCGTCCTGGATGCAGTATGTCGTGGCTTGCCGGGCCACGTGCTCTGTGTCCTCTTCCTTCTCCGGTAGCACCCCTCGCACCAGATATTCCTTGAATTCCTTGGTCCAACATCCTTCTTGAGGCTCGAGCGCCTAGAGCAAGTGAGCTCCTGAGGTTGGGCCACAAGCTGGGGCTCCTATGGTAGGCGGTTGTGGGAGCTCCCCTCGAGGCCGTGCCATGCTTGAAAGTGGTGGCGTCGCTGATGGCTTGAAAAGCCGCTCCTTGAAGACGCCAGGCTCTTGGGGCTGCCGCTTGGATGCCCTCCCGGCGATGTCGTCAGCTTGCTTTTTGGTGCCACGAGGCACATGCTGCACCTCCAGGCCTAGGACAGCCGGACTATATCCTTTGGCCGGACTGTTGGACTATGAAGATACAAGATTGAAGACTTCGTCCTGTGTCCGGGTGCGACTCTCCTTTGCATGGAAGGCAAGCTTGGCAATTCGGATATGTAGATCTCCTGCCTTGTAACCGAGTCAGTGTAACCCTAGGCCCTCCGGTGTTCTAGTCCATAGGACAACAACAATCATACCATAGGCTAGCTTCTAGGGTTTAGCCTCTACGATCTCATGGTAGATCAACTCTTGTAATACTCATATCATCAAGATCAATCAAGCAGGAAGTAGGGTATTACCTCCACCAAGAGGGCCCGAACCTGGGTAAACATTGTGTCCCCTGCCTCCTGTTACCACCCGCCTTAGACGCACAGTTCGGGACCCCCTACCCGAGATCCGCCGGTTTTGACACCGACATTGGTGCTTTCATTGAGAGTTCCACTGTGCCGCCACGGTAAGGCTTGATGGCTCGTCTTGTTGTCAAGGACAACATTACCTCGGGGGGAGCCCTGGCTGTAGGCCAAACTCTCCGACTAGGCGGCTTCGTCATTACCGCCCGTTCGGTCGTCGCGCCGACGATGACTTCTCATGTCATCAAAAATAGCCTCCATGTCGGCTCGGGATTCACCGAGCAGATGGATCCAATAGAGTTCTCTTCTCTGAACAAGCTCTTGGATCGTATTGCCGCCCTAGGAGTCGCAACGGACTATGATCATATCGGGCTTAAACCCGACCAAAGGGAGATTAACTTTCCGCCGGTCACCCATGAGATAGCGGTGGTGGAGGAGCAATGTAGAAATGCTTCCTCTATTTTGAGGACAAACTATGTCCGAATTCCCGAGCTCTCCGAGCCGGATACCCGTCCACGGGAGGACATGGCCCAAGCTTCGAACCTAGAACCAAACAGCGGGCCAGAACTATTGGGCAACATCCCGGAGCCCGAACTGCCAAGCTCGGAAACTCCTCCGCCCCTGGGTATCATATCGGTTCAGGGCTTGGACCTAAATTTACCCACCCACCCAGACTCAAGTGATCTTTCCCACATTAGACAAGAGCCCCAAGAGACGGTACATCACTATTGGGCCAGATTCCTTCTTGTAATGAGCAAGGTCAAGGACTGTCGCGAGGAAGACGCAATTTCATTCTTTTGCAAAAATTGCACGGACAAGGGAATCCTCAACGCCATAAGCCGCTGTGACATAGCACACTTTGCTGACTTAGCGGCCATAGTACAGAAGTACTGTGCGATGGAAAGCGCCTGGAAAACCCAAACCAAATTCTGGGACCCTCCGGCTCTCACTAAACCCCCTGTCCGAACTAAAAGGGTGTACTCTCGTAAGTCACCCGATCCAATTACAAAGAAACAAAAGCCCACTACAGGGCGTAGAACTGTATTGGAGGCATGGCTCAATGCGCCATGCAAAATTCACAATACAACGGATACCATGCCAACACACAACCTTAGAGCATGTTGGATACTCCGGCAGGTGTCCAAGAGCGGCGAGGATATCCTCATCAAAAATACAACAGAGTACCATCCCGTAGAAAATAACAATACAATATTGACAGTCTTCGAGACCTTCGCCTCAAATAATAGGCGCAAGCGAACACTCCACAGCCTTGCCGAAGTCTGCCACGTTGTAGCAATAAATCCATGGAACGACACGGCCATAACCTTCAATGCCAGTGACAAACCTCAATTCCGAACAGACCGAGCACCATCCGCTTTGGTCCTTAGTCCAATTGTGGACGGCTTCCGGCTTACTAAAGTGCTCATGGACGGTGGCAGCGGATTAAACCTCATCTACGAGGAAACTCTTAGCAAAATGGAAATAGACAAGATCCGCATTGAGCAAAGCAGCACGACCTTCAAAGGAATCATCCCTAGTCGGGAGGCACGATGTGCGGGAAAAATCACACTGGATGTGGTATTCGGCACGTCGGATAATTATAGGTCCGAAGAAATCACATTCCAAGTGGCCCCGTTCAGTAGCGGATACCACGCCCTTTTAGGGCGGGAGGCATTCACGATCTTCCAAGCTATACCCCATTACGGGTACATGAAGCTCAAAATTCCCGGGCCCAATGGAATCATCACTCTGGCTAGTGATCCGGACATAGCCCTCGAGGCGTTATCCGAAGCCCTTGCGGCCGAAGAACTAAATGCGCTGCGCTCCACGGTGAACAGGGACGACGTGATACTTGACAAAAGACCCAAGTCCACCTCTTTTAAACCAGCGGACGAAATAGTCAAATTCCAGGTCCACCCAACGGACCCTACAAAAACAGCATCCATCGGGGCACGGCTGAACCCCAAAACAGACGCCGCACTATGGGAGTTCTTGCGTGAGAATTGGGACATCTTCGCGTGGCATCCTTCAGACATGCTAGGAATCCCACACAGGCTGGCCAAGCATAGCCTTAACATTCTAAAGGGGTTCAAGCCGGTCAAGCAGACTCTTCAACATTTCTCTAAGCCTAAGAGACAAGCCATGGGAGAAGAGCTAGCCAAGTTACTCGAGGCCGGATTCATTAGAGAAATAAAACATCCGAACTTGCTAGCAAACTTGGTGATGGTACCAAAGAAGGACAAATCC
Organism: Triticum dicoccoides; assembly: GCF_002162155.2. Taxonomy (NCBI): domain Eukaryota; kingdom Viridiplantae; phylum Streptophyta; class Magnoliopsida; order Poales; family Poaceae; genus Triticum; species Triticum dicoccoides. Next base: position 537,768,073 of record NC_041386.1, on the reverse strand, counting down.
TGGCGCCTATGTGTCGATTTCAAGGACCTTAACAAGGCTTGCCCCAAGGATCCCTTCCCCTCCCCCGCATCAATCAAATTATTGACGCTACCGCACGACACGACTCATTGTGCTTCCTCGACGCATACTCCGGATACCATCAAATTAAGATGGCGGAGCCCGATCAAGCCGCAATGGCATTCATCACTCCATACGGCCCCTTCTGTTTTAACACCATGCCTTTCGGGCTCAAAAACGCCGGTGCAACCTATCAACGCATGATTCAGACATGCCTGGAAACACAAATCGGCAAAATAGTGGAGGCATACGTAGACGATGTGGTCATTAATACAAGACACGTTGAGTCCTTAATAGACGACTTGAGCCTCATGTTCGACAATCTCCAAACATATGACATCAAGCTCAATCCGGAAAAATGCATTTTCGGCGTGCCCGCCAGAAAGCTCTTGGGCTTCATCGTCTCAAATAGAGGAATTGAAGCAAATCCGGCTAAAATCCGTGCTTGGTCACAGTTGTCTATCCCAACAGATCTCAAGCAAATCCAGAAGTTAACTGGATGCGTGGCTGCCTTAAGCCGCTTTATCTCCCGATTAGGAGAAAAGGCACTACCTCTTTATCGCCTTCTTCGACGCACCGAACACTTAGAGTGGACAGATGCGGCCACGGCCGGATTGGAAGAAATAAAAGCCGTATTGGCCACCAACCCAATCTTGGCCGCGCCGAATGTCGGCGAACCAATGTTGTTATATATAGCGGCAGCACACCAAGTTGTAAGCGCAATGCTCGTCATCGAACGAGAGACGAACGGACATAAGTTCCCGCTTCAAAAGCCGGTATACTACGTATCCACCGTCCTCACTCCATGCAAATCACGGTACCCACATTATCAAAAGATAGCATACGCGGTCTTCATGACATCCCAGAAACTACGACACTACTTTCAAGAGTGTTCAATTATGGTGGCCTCCGAAGTACCACTCAATGACATAATAAATAACCGTGCTGCCACGGGCCGGATTGCTAAATGGGCTATCGAGCTCCTCCCGTTCTACATAACATATAAACCACGATGAGCCATTAAGTCGCAAGTACTGGCTGATTTCTTCACCGAACTGCCTAAAGAGTATGGCACGTACTCCAATTGGATCATGCACTTTGACGGCTCTAAGATGCTGGCTGGTCTGGGGGCAGGCGTCGTCCTGACATCCCCCACCGGAGATACAGTCCAATACGTACTCCAAATATTATACACAGACTCCAACAATGCAGCAGAATATGAGGCCCTGTTGCATGGTCTCTAGATGGCATTCTCCATGGGAATTCAACGCCTAGAGGTGTGGGGGGATTTGAACCTTGCAATATCTCAAATAAATGGGGACTTTGATGCCAAGGACCCAGAAATGGCGGCTTACCACAACGCCGTCCTCAAAATGTCAGATCGGTTCCAAGGCCTCGAATTCCACCATGTGGTCCAAGAAAACAATCAAGCGGTGGATATCCTCGCACGCATCGGCGCTAAGTGCGACCCTGTCCCACCTAATATGTTCTTGGAAAGGCTATTTAAGCCATCTGTGGTGCGGGAAGGGGAGACCGGCAAAAGCAGTCCAGATCCGGCCACAACACCAGACCCCGAACACTCTGACATAATTGGAGGCTCTGCCACCGAAATAACACCTTCGACCCACCTAATTATGGCTGTCATCGCCCCGTGGACAGAACCCTTCTTGGCTTACCTAACTAGGCAAGAACTCCCTGATGACCCAAACGAGGCACGTTGCATCGTGCGGCGGTCTAAAGCCTACAAGGTCCATGAGGGAGAGCTTTATAAGAAAAGCGCTACCGGAGTACTTCAAAGGTGCATCTCCGAAGAGGAAGGACGACAACTTTTGGCAGAAATTCATGATGGACTTGGCGGCCACCACGCCGCAGCTCGGGCCCTTGTAAGAAAGGCCTTCTGTACAGGTTTTTACTGGCCGATGGCCCGAGCAGACGCACAGGACCTCGTTCAATGTTGCGTCAGTTGCCAGCTTTTCGCAAACCAAAGCCATATGCCACCTACCGCTCTCCCAACAATCCCCATTACTTGGCCCTTTGCGGTCTGGGGGCTTGATATGGTCGGACCCCTTAAAGGGGGAAGCCATAAGAAAAAACTACCTATTGGTCATGGTGGATAAATTCACCAAATGGATAGAAGCCAAACTAGTTAAAACGGCTGAGTCCGGACCAGTGATAGACTTCATATCCGGGGTTGTACACCGTTACGGCATCCCCCACAGCATCATCACCGATAACGACTCGAACTTTACAGCCGACGATGTAAAAACTTGGTGCAGCAACATGGGCATTAAGCTCGATTATGCCTCTGTCTATCACCCGCAAACTAACGGTCAAGTCGAGCGAGCAAATGGTCTTATCATGAGCGGCATTAAACCCAGATTAGTGCGATCCTTGAAGGAATCAGATACGCACTGAGTGGAGGAGCTCGACTCCGTACTATGGGGGCTGCGGACCACGCCGAATCGCACTACCGGATACACACCGTTCTTTATGGTGTACGGCGCAGAGGCGGTACTGCTGCTACCTCTTGAGCACTACGTTGGATTTCCCCGAAGGATGATGCAGCAAAGTAGCGTAAGTATTTCCCTCAGTTTTTGAGAACCAAGGTATCAATCCAGTAGGAGGCTACGCTTGAGTCCCTCGTACCTACACAAAAACAATAGCTCAATGCAACCAACGCACTTAGGGGTTGTCAATCCCTTCACGGTCACTTACGAAAGTGAGATCTGATAGAGATAATAAATAATATTTTTTTGGTATTTTTGGTATAGAGATGCAAAGTAAGTAAAGTAAAAGCAAAGCAATAATAAAGTGATGGAGATTGATATGATGAGAAAGAGACCCGGGGGCCATAGGTTTCACTAGTGGCTTCTCTGAAGAGCATAAGCATTCTACGGTGGGTCAACAAATTACTGTTGAGCAATTGACAGAATTTAGCATAGTTATGAGAATATCTAGGTATGATCATGTATATAGGCATCACATCTGAGACAAGTAGACCGAAACGATTCTGCATCTACAACTATTACTCCACTCATCGACCGCTATCCAGCATGCATCTAGAGTATTAAGTTAAAAACAGAGTAACGCCTTAAGCAAGATGACATGATGTAGAGGGATAATTTCATGCAATATGATAAAAACCCCCATCTTGTTATCCTCGATGGCAACAATACAATACGTGCCTTGCTTCCCCTTCTGTCACTGGGAAAGGACACCGCGAGATCGAACCCAAAGCTAAGCACTTCTCCCATGGCAAGAACAACCAATCTAGTAGGCCAAACCAAACTGATAATTCGAAGAGACTTGCAAAGATAACCAATCATACATAAAAGAATTCAGAGAAGATTCAAATATTATTCATAGATAGACTTGATCATAAACCCACAATTCATCGGTCTCAACAAACACACCACAAAAAGAAGATTACATCGAATAGATCTCCACGAGAGAGGGGGAGAACATTGTATTGAGATCCAAAAAGAGATAAGAAGCCATCTAGCTACTAGCTATGGACCCGTAGGTCTGAAGTAAACTACTCACACTTCATCGGAGGGGCTTGGATGATGATGTAGAAGCCCTCCGTGATCGATGCCTCCTCCGGCGGAGCTCCGGAACAGGCCTCAAGATGGGATCTCGTGGATACAGAAAGTTGCGGCGGTGGAATTAGGTTTTTGCCTCCGTCCCCGATCGTTTGGGGGTACGTGGATATATATATATATAGGAGGAAGAAGTACGTCGATGGAGCTTCGAGGGGCCCATGAGGCAGGGGGCGCGCCCTAGGGGGGGCGCCCCTACCCTCGTGAGCACCTCATGGCTTTGTTGACGGAGGGTCCAAGTCTCCTGGATCTTATCTGATGAGAGGTTTCATTCTGTTTGGACTCTGTTTGATACTCCTTTTCTTCGAAACCCTAAAACAGGCAAAAAACAACAATTCTTGGCTGGGCCTCCGGTTAATAGGTTAGTCCAAAAAATAATATAAAAGTGGAAAATAAAGCCCAATAATGTCTAAAACAGTAGATAATATAGCATAGAGAAATCAAAAATTATATATACGTTGGAGACGTATCAAGTGCCCTGCGACATCATTCATGACTCACCTCGAGTGCGCATGTACGAAGAGAAAGAAGCCGAGCTTGGTCGGAAGGACAGTTTGGACGCCCTGGAGGAGGAGCGTGACGTCGCAAAAGCCCGCTCCGCATTCTATCAGCAACAGGCTCGGCGGTATCAAAGCAGAGAAGTACGGGCCAAAACTTATAACGTTGGCAAACTCGTTCTACGCCTACCGGAGAAGAAAAAGGACAACCTCAAGCCCAAATGGGAAGGTCCCTTCATTATTGACAAAGTTCTGACCGGTGGAGCGTACCGTCTCCGGGATGCATCGGACAATCGACTCGAGCCAATCACGTGGAACACAACCAGACTCCGAAGGTTCTACGCCTAGTGCCGGACTCTGTGTTCGTCTCCTTACCTCCGTCAATTTTTTATCTATCCATTATCTGTCTTTTCTTTCTTTCTTCCCTTTTTCTTCACGGCCTTAAAAGGCTAAAATCTGTCTTGACTACACAATCCTGACACGCTAGGCATGCTCATTATACCTGGGGGCTTCTTATACAGAAGCTTAATATAACTATGTCCCGGGCTCTATGCCCCCTGCACATGTGTTACTTTTCCACACGTACCTTTTCTTTGCCATTATATGCATCGATATGACTTAAGTTTTGGCCAAGCTGGGTTGTCTGGCTCTTGTGTTTATGCCCTACGTTCCCGATAATTCGGCTAGGGCATAAGGGGAGCACCTCTGCGATTGTTACTGCCGGGTCAGCCGGATGTGTACCTTAGACTGGGTGAAGCCGAAAGCTAGCATTCTTAAGGGAATATTTGGCCGGTGAACAAAAGATGACTTTTATTTATTGTAATACATGCCCCCAGATGTTTATATCCTGTGTCTCCTCTCATGGTTTGGACATGCACATTAATGCATGCATACCCAGGGAAAGGAACCCTTAACGGAACTATTCTCCCTGGAAGATGTTTCTTGCTATCCTTGTAATATAACATAACTAGTTGGGTACTTGTCTGTTCAAGCACTTATGACCCCTACGCATGGTTTCCACGCGTACCCCGGTTTTTACATAACTGAGCAGGTATTCGGATACACTCCGGACTGTCGGGTCCAGAGGTTGAACCGAAAAGGTCCGCCATGACAAATGATTTACATTTCGGCTAGGGACAATATATGTCACTTGAAGTACACAGTCACTTAGACTGACTAAATTCTTCTTCTATACCATCCAACAGGCTGTCTAGCCTACAATCCTGTTGGGAATACTTTGCGGCTAATTTCACCTGGTCATACACCAAACTGACGGGGATCTCTTTCCCATTAGACCCCACAGGTCCGACCTCGACCATGTGGTTCGGGTCAGCCTTGGTATATCGCGTCTTCACCATGGCCCAGGCTTCCCTGGCACCTTGTCAGCAGGTTGATATCTTCCATAATCGGAAGCGCCGCCGCGCTCCCTTGAGCATCTCTACAAGCTCCCCCATGCCTCCTGGCAGGGAGGCGGATGACCACAAGGCTTGGGCAATGCCCTGCATCACCTGCCGAACTTGTTCGTGCAGCTGTGAGAGCTCTGGCAGAAGATCACCCACAGACCCGGGCATCTCCTCTGCGGGACGACCCGTCAGCATACCTACATATATAACTCTGTTAGCCGGTTTCTTCGCCGAACTCTATAAAAGTTCGTTCAAGCACTTACTAAAAATTCCGCATCGAAGCCTCTTATTCTCCTTTACGGAGTCAGCAAGCTGGGCCCGAACATCTTTCAGTTCAATGCCCAGTCGGGTATTGGCATCTTGGAGATTGTTTTTATCCCGCCTAACCTGCGTAAGCACGCGCTCGCCAGCCTTTAATTGTCGTTGAGCATGTTGCTCATCCCCTCGCACGACCTCCGGATTCACTCCGGGATCATCTGCAGAATCTATTGTTAGATTTGCATGCATGCCGAATACTAACCGGTACATGTCAATCTTTTAGATAGAACCAGGTGTTACTAGATGGGGCCTTCTCGGACTCCTTCATTGCGGCAACTGCGGCCCGTAGCTGGGCTTTGCACTCCTCCAGCTCTTGAGACAACTGGGTATTCTTCTCCATAAGAACCTACGCAAACAATTATCCTTAAATCAGTTGTGCCAACTGTTTCAAGTTGTCGGGTTTCGGGTTCTGGCAGACCCTTGAGGTTCGAACACTGGGGTGCGCACGGAGATCTCTCCCCTACCGATCTACGTCCGATCCTCTCATGCGAACTAAGATGAAAATGATGAACAACACAAGAGACATGAGGTTTATAGTGGTTCGGGCCACCGTTGTGGTGTAATACCCTACTCCAGTGTGTGGTGTGGTGGATTACCTCCGGGGCTGATGATGGACAGTACAAGGGAAGAACAGCCTCGCGAGAGGTGTTCTTGAGCTGGTGCGATGAGCTGCTAGGGTGAGTTCAGTCGCCTCTTCCTCTCTCTCTCTGCAATGGTTCTACCAGATTTCCAACCGTCCCCTCCTTCTGTGGTGGCTAGCTCTATTTATAGAGGCCCTGGGCCTCTCCCCAAATAATGAGCGGGAAGGGCGCCAACAATTGGCCATTTTAAAGGGGAACATCTAGTACAAGTTATCCTGACCAAAGGTGGTCTTCGGCTGCCAAAAGCACTGGTGATGACGCCGTCTCGGGCTCCACGGTGACATCCTCCTGCCGTCCGGCTGGTCCTGGTCTCGTTGCACCGGAATGGTAACCCTTGCCTGACGCCTTGGCCTGTGCTTGCCCCCTTTGCACCAAAGGGGAAACAAGGACGCTGCGCAGGCCGGCGCCCGCCTGGCGCCCGGCTGGTCTCGATCGTCATGGCTTGCGTCACGGGTTCCTGGCGAGGTACCCATGCCTTGATCCCTCCGCCTCCTCGCGAGCCTGCCTGATGAGGCTGCCTCTGAGGAAGCTTCCTGTCATCCACCCCGCGAGGCCTGGCCCCTCGCGAGGGTCTTTGAGCTTGAGCTGATGAAGATGGGCCGCGCTGGGCCCCGCTTGAGCCACGCCGCAGGCCGCGGGCAGGCAAGTCTGGGGACCCTCGTTCCCAGAACGCCGACAGTAGCCCCCGGGCCCAAGGCGTGCCCGGGCTTGGCCTAGTAGGAAAACGAAAGGGCAAGCGCGAAGCGCTGCGGGCCCTATCAGCCTGTGGCCTTGGGCGCCGCGTGGCGACTGATTGGACGTGGGCGACTGCGCTTCCCCACGACGCCTCGGCGACCGCATGACTTGATAAGTCCCTGCATGCAGAGAAACCGGTCATGATTACCTGCGATCGTGGTGCACGGCGGTTGGCCTCCTCCGGCTATAAGTACGGGGTTGGGCGACCCCCTTCGGCCCGTCCCTCCTTGCTGCTCATTTCCTTCTTCTCGATTACTCGTCGCTCCCATGGCTCCAAAG